>NC_092151.1:7054085-7346585 GCF_045791955.1 Oncorhynchus clarkii lewisi | reverse complement strand
TTAACAAACTGAGGATAACAACCAGACTTAACAAACTGAGGATAACAACCAGACTTGACAAACTGAGGATAAGGGCCAGACTTAACAAACTGAGGATAACAACCAGACTTAACAAACTGAGGATAACAACCAGACTTAACAAACTGAAGATAAGGGCCAGACTTAACAAACTGAGGATAACAACCAGACTTAACAAAACTGAGGATAACAACCAGACTTAACAAACTGAGGATAAGGGCCAGACTTAACAAACTGAGGATAACAATCAGACTTAACAAACTGAGGATAAGGGCCAGACTTAACAAACTGAGGATAAGGACAAGACTTAACAAACTGAGGATTAGGGCCAGACTTAACAAACTGAGGATAACAATCAGACTTAACAAACTGAGGATAACAACCAGACTTAACAAACTGAGGATAAGGGCCAGACTTAACAAACTGAGGATAACAATCAGACTTAACAAACTGAGGATAAGGGCCAGACTTAACAAACTGAGGATAAGGACCAGACTTAACAAACTGAGGATAAGGGCCAGACTTAACAAACTGAGGATAACAATCAGACTTAACAAACTGAGGATAACAACCAGACTTAACAAACTGAAGATAAGGGCCGGACTTAACAAACTGAGGATAAGGGCCAGACTTAACAAACTGAGGATAAGGGCCAGACTTAACAAACTGAGGATAACAATCAGACTTAACAAACTGAGGATAAGGGCCAGACTTAACAAACTGAGGATAAGGGCCAGACTTAACAAACTGAGGATAACAACCAGACTAAACAAACTGAGGATAAGAGCCAGACTTAACAAACTGAGGATAAGGGCCAGACTTAACAAACTGAGGATAACAACCAGACTAAACAAACTGAGGATAAGAGCCAGACTTAACAAACTGAGGATAAGGGCCAGACTTAACAAACTGAGGATAAGGACCAGACTTAACAAACTGAGGATAAGGGCCAGACTTAACAAACTGAGGATAACAATCAGACTTAACAAACTGAGGATAACAACCAGACTTAACAAACTGAAGATAAGGGCCGGACTTAACAAACTGAGGATAAGGGCCAGACTTAACAAACTGAGGATAACAACCAGACTAAACAAACTGAGGATAAGAGCCAGACTTAACAAACTGAGGATAAGGGCCAGACTTAACAAACTGAGGATAACAACCAGACTAAACAAACTGAGGATAAGAGCCAGACTTAACAAACTGAGGATAAGGACCAGACTTAACAAACTGAAGATAACAACCAGACTTAACAAACTGAGGATAAGGACCAGACTTAACAAACTGAGGATAAGGGCCAGACTTAACAAACTGAGGATAACAACCAGACTTAACAAACTGAGGATAACAACCAGACTTAACAAACTGAGGATAAGGACCAGACTTAACAAACTGAGGATAAGGACCAGACTTAACAAACTGAGGATAAGGACCAGACTTAACAAACTGAGGATAAGGGCCAGACTAAACAAACTGAGGATAAGGACCAGACTTAACAAACTGAGGATAAGGACCAGACTTAACAAACTGAGGATAAGGACCAGACTTAACAAACTGAGGATAAGGGCCAGACTTAACAAACTGAGTATAAGGACCAGACTTAACAAACTGAGGATAACAACCAGACTTAACAAACTGAGAATAAGTGCCAGACTTAACAAACTGAAGATAAGGGCCAGACTTAACAAACTGAGGATAACAACCAGACTTAACAAACTGAGGATAACAACCAGACTTAACAAACTGAGGATAACAACCAGACTTAACAAACTGAAGATAACAACCAGACTTAACAAACTGAGGATAAGGGCCAGACTTAACAAACTGAGGATAAGGGCCAGACTTAACAAACTGAGGATAAGGGCCAGACTTAACAAACTGAGGATAAGGGCCAGACTTAACAAACTGAGGATAACAACCAGACTTAACAAACTGAGGATAAGGGCCAGACTTAACAAACTGAGGATAACAACCAGACTTAACAAACTGAGGATAAGGGCCAGACTTAACAAACTGAGGATAAGGGCCAGACTAAACAAACTGAGGATAAGGGCCAGACTTAACAAACTGAGGATAAGGGCCAGACTAAACAAACTGAGGATAAGGGCCAGACTTAACAAACTGAGGATAAGAGCCAGACTTAACAAACTGAGGATAAGGGCCAGACTTAACAAACTGAGTATAAGGACCAGACTTAACAAACTGAGGATAACAACCAGACTTAACAAACTGAGAATAAGGGCCAGACTTAACAAACTGAAGATAAGGGCCAGACTTAACAAACTGAGGATAACAACCAGACTTAACAAACTGAGGATAACAACCAGACTTAACAAACTGAGGATAACAACCAGACTTAACAAACTGAAGATAATAACCAGATTTAACAAACTGAGGATAAGGGCCAGACTTAACAAACTGAGGATAAGGACCAGACTTAACAAACTGAGGATAAGGACCAGACTTAACAAACTGAGGATAAGGACCAGACTTAACAAACTGAGGATAAGGGCCAGACTTAACAAACTGAGTATAAGGACCAGACTTAACAAACTGAGGATAACAACCAGACTTAACAAACTGAGAATAAGTGCCAGACTTAACAAACTGAAGATAAGGGCCAGACTTAACAAACTGAGGATAACAACCAGACTTAACAAACTGAGGATAACAACCAGACTTAACAAACTGAGGATAACAACCAGACTTAACAAACTGAGGATAACAACCAGACTTAACAAACTGAGGATAAGGGCCAGACTTAACAAACTGAGGATAAGGGCCAGACTAAACAAACTGAGGATAAGGACCAGACTTAACAAACTGAGGATAAGGACCAGACTTAACAAACTGAGGATAAGGACCAGACTTAACAAACTGAGGATAAGGGCCAGACTTAACAAACTGAGTATAAGGACCAGACTTAACAAACTGAGGATAACAACCAGACTTAACAAACTGAGAATAAGTGCCAGACTTAACAAACTGAAGATAAGGGCCAGACTTAACAAACTGAGGATAACAACCAGACTTAACAAACTGAGGATAACAACCAGACTTAACAAACTGAGGATAACAACCAGACTTAACAAACTGAAGATAACAACCAGACTTAACAAACTGAGGATAAGGGCCAGACTTAACAAACGGAGGATAAGGGCCAGACTTAACAAACTGAGGATAAGGGCCAGACTTAACAAACTGAGGATAAGGGCCAGACTTAACAAACTGAGGATAACAACCAGACTTAACAGACTGAGGATAAGGGCCAGACTTAACAAACTGAGGATAACAACCAGACTTAACAAACTGAGGATAAGGGCCAGACTTAACAAACTGAGGCTAAGGGCCAGACTTAACAAACTGAGGATAACAACCAGACTTAACAAACTGAGGATAAGGGCCAGACTTAACAAACTGAGGATAAGGGCCAGACTAAACAAACTGAGGATAAGGGCCAGACTTAACAAACTGAGGATAAGAGCCAGACTTAACAAACTGAGGATAAGGGCCAGACTTAACAAACTGAAGATAAGGGCCAGACTTAACAAACTGAGTATAAGGACCAGACTTAACAAACTGAGGATAACAACCAGACTTAACAAACTGAGAATAAGGGCCAGACTTAACAAACTGAAGATAAGGGCCAGACTTAACAAACTGAGGATAACAACCAGACTTAACAAACTGAGGATAACAACCAGACTTAACAAACTGAGGATAACAACCAGACTTAACAAACTGAAGATAACAACCAGATTTAACAAACTGAGGATAAGGGCCAGACTTAACAAACTGAGGATAAGGACCAGACTTAACAAACTGAGGATAAGGACCAGACTTAACAAACTGAGGATAAGGACCAGACTTAACAAACTGAGGATAAGGGCCAGACTTAACAAACTGAGTATAAGGACCAGACTTAACAAACTGAGGATAACAACCAGACTTAACAAACTGAGAATAAGTGCCAGACTTAACAAACTGAAGATAAGGGCCAGACTTAACAAACTGAGGATAACAACCAGACTTAACAAACTGAGGATAACAACCAGACTTAACAAACTGAGGATAACAACCAGACTTAACAAACTGAGGATAACAACCAGACTTAACAAACTGAGGATAAGGGCCAGACTTAACAAACTGAGGATAAGGGCCAGACTTAACAAACTGAGGATAAGGGCCAGACTTAACAAACTGAGGATAAGGGCCAGACTTAACAAACTGAGGATAACAACCAGACTTAACAAACTGAGGATAAGGGCCAGACTTAACAAACTGAGGATAACAACCAGACTTAACAAACTGAGGATAAGGGCCAGACTTAACAAACTGAGGATAAGGGCCAGACTTAACAAACTGAGGATAACAACCAGACTTAACAAACTGAGGATAAGGGCCAGACTTAACAAACTGAGGATAAGGGCCAGACTAAACAAACTGAGGATAAGGGCCAGACTTAACAAACTGAGGATAAGAGCCAGACTTAACAAACTGAGGATAAGGGCCAGACTTAACAAACTGAAGATAAGGGCCAGACTTAACAAACTGAGTATAAGGACCAGACTTAACAAACTGAGGATAACAACCAGACTTAACAAACTGAGAATAAGGGCCAGACTTAACAAACTGAAGATAATGGCCAGACTTAACAAACTGAAGATAACAACCAGACTTAACAAACTGAGGATAAGGGCCAGACTTAACAAACTGAGGATAACAACCAGACTTAACAAACTGAGGATAACAACCAGACTTAACAAACTGAAGATAACAACCAGACTTAACAAACTGAGGATAAGGACCAGACTTAACAAACTGAGGATAACAACCAGACTTAACAAACTGAGGATAAGGGCCAGACTTAACAAACTGAGGATAACAACCAGACTTAACAAACTGAAGATAAGGGCCAGACTTAACAAACTGAAGATAAGGGCCAGACTTAACAAACTGAGGATAAGGGCCAGACTTAACAAACTGAAGATAAGGGCCAGACTTAACAAACTGAGGATAAGGACCAGACTTAACAAACTGAGGATAACAACCAGACTTAACAAACTGAGGATAAGGGCCAGACTTAACAAACTGAGGATAAGGACCAGACTTAACAAACTGAAGATAAGGGCCAGACTTAACAAACTGAGGATAAGGACCAGACTTAACAAACTGAGGATAAGGACCAGACTTAACAAACTGAGGATAACAACCAGACTTAACAAACTGAGGATAACAATCAGAATTAACAAACTGAGGATAACAACCAGACTTAACAAACTGAAGATAACAACCAGACTTAACAAACTGAAGATAACAACCAGACTTAACAAACTGAGGATTACAACCAGACTTAACAAACTGAGGATAACAACCAGACTTAACAAACTGAAGATAACAACCAGACTTAACAAACTGAAGATAACAACCAGACTTAACAAACTGAGGATAACAACCAGACTTAACAAACTGAAGATAACAACCAGACTTAACAAACTGAGGATAACAACCAGACTTAACAAACTGAAGATAACAACCAGACTTAACAAACTGAGGATAACAACCAGACTTAACAAACTGAGGATAAGGGCCAGACTAAACAAACTGAGGATAAGGGCCAGACTTAACAAACTGAGGATAACAACCAGACTTAACAAACTGAGGATAACAACCAGACTTAACAAACTGAGGATAAGGGCCAGACTTAACAAACTGAGGATAACAACCAGACTTAACAAACTGAGGATAACAACCAGACTTAACAAACTGATGATAAGGGCCAGACTTAACAAACTGAGGATAACAACCAGACTTAACAAACTGAGGATAACAACCAGACTTAACAAACTGAAGATAACAACCAGACTTAACAAACTGAGGATAAGGACCAGACGTAACAAACTGAGGATAACAACCAGACTTAACAAACTGAGGATAAGGGCCAGACTTAACAAACTGAGGATAACAACCAGACTTAACAAACTGAAGATAAGGGCCAGACTTAACAAACTGAAGATAAGGGCCAGACTTAACAAACTGAGGATAAGGGCCAGACTTAACAAACTGAAGATAACAACCAGACTTAACAAACTGAGGATAAGGGCCAGACTTAACAAACTGAGGATAACAACCAGACTTAACAAACTGAGGAGAACAACCAGACTTAACAAACTGAAGATAACAACCAGACTTAACAAACTGAGGATAAGGACAAGACTTAACAAACTGAGGATAACAACCAGACTTAACAAACTGAGGATAAGGGCCAGACTTAACAAACTGAGGATAACAACCAGACTTAACAAACTGAAGATAAGGGCCAGACTTAACAAACTGAAGATAAGGGCCAGACTTAACAAACTGAGGATAAGGACCAGACTTAACAAACTGAGGATAAGGACCAGACTTAACAAACTGAGGATAACAACCAGACTTAACAAACTGAGGATAACAACCAGACTTAACAAACTGAAGATAACAACCAGACTTAACAAACTGAGGATAAGGACCAGACTTAACAAACTGAGGATAACAACCAGACTTAACAAACTGAGGATAACAACCAGACTTAACAAACTGAAGATAACAACCAGATTTAACAAACTGAGGATAAGGGCCAGACTTAACAAACTGAGGATAACAACCAGACTTAACAAACTGAGGATAACAACCAGACTTAACAAACTGAGGATAACAACCAGACTTAACAAACTGAGGATAACAATCAGAATTAACAAACTGAGGATAACAACCAGACTTAACAAACTGAAGATAACAACCAGACTTAACAAACTGAAGATAACAACCAGACTTAACAAACTGAGGATAACAACCAGACTTAACAAACTGAGGATAAAAACCAGACTTAACAAACTGAAGATAACAACCAGACTTAACAAACTGAAGATAACAACCAGACTTAACAAACTGAGGATAACAACCAGACTTAACAAACTGAAGATAACAACCAGACTTAACAAACTGAAGATAACAACCAGACTTAACAAACTGAGGATAACAACCAGACTTAACAAACTGAAGATAACAACCAGACTTAACAAACTGAGGATAACAACCAGACTTAACAAACTGAGGATAAGGGCCAGACTAAACAAACTGAGGATAAGGGCCAGACTTAACAAACTGAGGATAACAACCAGACTTAACAAACTGAAGATAACAACCAGACTTAACAAACTGAAGATAACAAACAGACTTAACAAACTGAAGATAACAACCAGACTTAACAAACTGAGGATAAGGGCCAGACTTAACAAGCTGAGGATAAGGGCCAGACTAAACAAACTGAGGATAACAACCAGACTTAACAAACTGAGGATAACAACCAGACTTAACAAACTGAGGATAAGGGCCAGACTTAACAAACTGAGGATAACAACCAGACTTAACAAACTGAGGATAACAACCAGACTTAACAAACTGAGGATAACAACCAGACTTAACAAACTGAGGATAACAACCAGACTTAACAAACTGAGGATAAGGGCCAGACTTAACAAACTGAGGATAAGGGCCAGACTTAACAAACTGAGGATAAGGACCAGACTTAACAAACTGAGGATAAAAACCAGACTTAACAAACTGAGGATAAGGGCCAGACTTAACAAACTGAGGATAAGGGCCAGACTAAACAAACTGAAGATAAGGGCCAGACTTAACAAACTGAAGATAACAACCAGACTTAACAAACTGAGGATAACAACCAGACTTAACAAACTGAGGATAAGGACCAGACTTAACAAACTGAGGATAAGGACCAGACTTAACAAACTGAGGATAACAACCAGACTTAACAAACTGAGGATAACAACCAGACTTAACAAACTGAGGATAAGGGCCAGACTTAACAAACTGAGGATAAGGACCAGACTTAACAAACTGAGGATAACAACCAGACTTAACAAACTGAGGATAAGGGCCAGACTTAACAAACTGAGGATAAGGGCCAGACTTAACAAACTGAGGATAACAACCAGACTTAACAAACTGAGGAGAACAACCAGACTTAACAAACTGAGGATAAGGGCCAGACTTAACAAACTGAAGATAAGGGCCAGACTTAACAAACTGAGGATAATGGCCAGACTTAACAAACTGAAGATAACAACCAGACTTAACAAACTGAGGATAAGGGCCAGACTTAACAAACTGAGGATAACAACCAGACTTAACAAACTGAGGATAACAACCAGACTTAACAAACTGAAGATAACAACCAGACTTAACAAACTGAGGATAAGGACCAGACTTAACAAACTGAGGATAACAACCAGACTTAACAAACTGAGGATAAGGGCCAGACTTAACAAACTGAGGATAACAACCAGACTTAACAAACTGAAGATAAGGGCCAGACTTAACAAACTGAAGATAAGGGCCAGACTTAACAAACTGAGGATAAGGGCCAGACTTAACAAACTGAAGATAAGGGCCAGACTTAACAAACTGAGGATAAGGACCAGACTTAACAAACTGAGGATAACAACCAGACTTAACAAACTGAGGATAAGGGCCAGACTTAACAAACTGAGGATAAGGACCAGACTTAACAAACTGAAGATAAGGGCCAGACTTAACAAACTGAGGATAAGGACCAGACTTAACAAACTGAGGATAAGGACCAGACTTAACAAACTGAGGATAACAACCAGACTTAACAAACTGAGGATAACAATCAGAATTAACAAACTGAGGATAACAACCAGACTTAACAAACTGAGGATTACAACCAGACTTAACAAACTGAGGATAACAACCAGACTTAACAAACTGAAGATAACAACCAGACTTAACAAACTGAAGATAACAACCAGACTTAACAAACTGAGGATAACAACCAGACTTAACAAACTGAAGATAACAACCAGACTTAACAAACTGAGGATAACAACCAGACTTAACAAACTGAAGATAACAACCAGACTTAACAAACTGAGGATAACAACCAGACTTAACAAACTGAAGATAAGGGCCAGACTTAACAAACTGAGGATAAGGACCAGACTTAACAAACTGAGGATAACAACCAGACTTAACAAACTGAGGATAAGGGCCAGACTTAACAAACTGAGGATAAGGACCAGACTTAACAAACTGAAGATAAGGGCCAGACTTAACAAACTGAGGATAAGGACAAGACTTAACAAACTGAGGATAAGGACCAGACTTAACAAACTGAGGATAACAACCAGACTTAACAAACTGAGGATAACAATCAGAATTAACAAACTGAGGATAACAACCAGACTTAACAAACTGAAGATAACAACCAGACTTAACAAACTGAAGATAACAACCAGACTTAACAAACTGAGGATTACAACCAGACTTAACAAACTGAGGATAACAACCAGACTTAACAAACTGAAGATAACAACCAGACTTAACAAACTGAAGATAACAACCAGACTTAACAAACTGAGGATAACAACCAGACTTAACAAACTGAAGATAACAACCAGACTTAACAAACTGAGGATAACAACCAGACTTAACAAACTGAAGATAACAACCAGACTTAACAAACTGAGGATAACAACCAGACTTAACAAACTGAGGATAAGGGCCAGACTAAACAAACTGAGGATAAGGGCCAGACTTAACAAACTGAGGATAACAACCAGACTTAACAAACTGAGGATAACAACCAGACTTAACAAACTGAGGATAAGGGCCAGACTTAACAAACTGAGGATAACAACCAGACTTAACAAACTGAGGATAACAACCAGACTTAACAAACTGAGGATAAGGGCCAGACTTAACAAACTGAGGATAACAACCAGACTTAACAAACTGAGGAGAACAACCAGACTTAACAAACTGAAGATAACAACCAGACTTAACAAACTGAGGATAAGGACCAGACTTAACAAACTGAGGATAACAACCAGACTTAACAAACTGAGGATAAGGGCCAGACTTAACAAACTGAGGATAACAACCAGACTTAACAAAGTGAAGATAAGGGCCAGACTTAACAAACTGAAGATAAGGGCCAGACTTAACAAACTGAGGATAAGGACCAGACTTAACAAACTGAGGATAAGGACCAGACTTAACAAACTGAGGATAACAACCAGACTTAACAAACTGAGGATAACAACCAGACTTAACAAACTGAAGATAACAACCAGACTTAACAAACTGAAGATAAGGACCAGACTTAACAAACTGAGAATAACAACCAGACTTAACAAACTGAGGATAACAACCAGACTTAACAAACTGAAGATAACAACCAGATTTAACAAACTGAGGATAAGGGCCAGACTTAACAAACTGAGGATAACAACCAGACTTAACAAACTGAGGATAACAACCAGACTTAACAAACTGAAGATAACAACCAGACTTAACAAACTGAGGATAAGGACCAGACTTAACAAACTGAGGATAACAACCAGACTTAACAAACTGAGGATAAGGGCCAGACTTAACAAACTGAAGATAACAACCAGACTTAACAAACTGAGGATAAGGGCCAGACTTAACAAACTGAGGATAACAACCAGACTTAACAAACTGAGGAGAACAACCAGACTTAACAAACTGAAGATAACAACCAGACTTAACAAACTGAGGATAAGGACCAGACTTAACAAACTGAGGATAACAACCAGACTTAACAAACTGAGGATAACAACCAGACTTAACAAACTGAAGATATCAACCAGACTTAACAAACTGAGGATAACAACCAGACTTAACAAACTGAGGATAAGGGCCAGACTAAACAAACTGAGGATAAGGGCCAGACTTAACAAACTGAGGATAACAACCAGACTTAACAAACTGAGGATAACAACCAGACTTAACAAACTGAGGATAAGGGCCAGACTTAACAAACTGAGGATAACAACCAGACTTAACAAACTGAGGATAACAACCAGACTTAACAAACTGAGGATAAGGGCCAGACTTAACAAACTGAGGATAACAACCAGACTTAACAAACTGAGGAGAACAACCAGACTTAACAAACTGAAGATAACAACCAGACTTAACAAACTGAGGATAAGGACCAGACTTAACAAACTGAGGATAACAACCAGACTTAACAAACTGAGGATAAGGGCCAGACTTAACAAACTGAGGATAACAACCAGACTTAACAAAGTGAAGATAAGGGCCAGACTTAACAAACTGAAGAAAAGGGCCAGACTTAACAAACTGAGGATAAGGACCAGACTTAACAAACTGAGGATAAGGACCAGACTTAACAAACTGAGGATAACAACCAGACTTAACAAACTGAGGATAACAACCAGACTTAACAAACTGAAGATAACAACCAGACTTAACAAACTGAGGATAAGGACCAGACTTAACAAACTGAGAATAACAACCAGACTTAACAAACTGAGGATAACAACCAGACTTAACAAACTGAAGATAACAACCAGATTTAACAAACTGAGGATAAGGGCCAGACTTAACAAACTGAGGATAACAACCAGACTTAACAAACTGAGGATAACAACCAGACTTAACAAACTGAAGATAACAACCAGACTTAACAAACTGAGGATAAGGACCAGACTTAACAAACTGAGGATAACAACCAGACTTAACAAACTGAGGATAAGGGCCAGACTTAACAAACTGAAGATAACAACCAGACTTAACAAACTGAGGATAAGGGCCAGACTTAACAAACTGAGGATAACAACCAGACTTAACAAACTGAGGAGAACAACCAGACTTAACAAACTGAAGATAACAACCAGACTTAACAAACTGAGGATAAGGACCAGACTTAACAAACTGAGGATAACAACCAGACTTAACAAACTGAGGATAAGGGCCAGACTTAACAAACTGAGGATAACAACCAGACTTAACAAAGTGAAGATAAGGGCCAGACTTAACAAACTGAAGATAAGGGCCAGACTTAACAAACTGAGGATAAGGACCAGACTTAACAAACTGAGGATAAGGACCAGACTTAACAAACTGAGGATAACAACCAGACTTAACAAACTGAGGATAACAACCAGACTTAACAAACTGAAGATAACAACCAGACTTAACAAACTGAGGATAAGGACCAGACTTAACAAACTGAGAATAACAACCAGACTTAACAAACTGAGGATAACAACCAGACTTAACAAACTGAAGATAACAACCAGATTTAACAAACTGAGGATAAGGGCCAGACTTAACAAACTGAGGATAACAACCAGACTTAACAAACTGAGGATAAGGACCAGACTTAACACACTGAGGATAACAACCAGACTTAACAAACTGAGGATAACAATCAGAATTAACAAACTAAGGATAACAACCAGACTTAACAAACTGAGGATAACAACCAGACTTAACAAACTGAAGATAACAACCAGACTTAACAAACTGAGGATAAGGACCAGACTTAACAAACTGAGGATAACAACCAGACTTAACAAACTGAGGATAAGGGCCAGACTTAACAAACTGAAGATAACAACCAGACTTAACAAACTGAGGATAAGGGCCAGACTTAACAAACTGAGGATAACAACCAGACTTAACAAACTGAGGATAACAACCAGACTTAACAAACTGAGGATAAGGACCAGACTTAACAAACTGAGGATAACAACCAGACTTAACAAACTGAGGATAAGGGCCAGACTTAACAAACTGAGGATAACAACCAGACTTAACAAAGTGAAGATAAGGGCCAGACTTAACAAACTGAAGATAAGGGCCAGACTTAACAAACTGAGGATAACAACCAGACTTAACAAACTGAGGATAACAACCAGACTTAACAAACTGAAGATAACAACCAGACTTAACAAACTGAGGATAAGGACCAGACTTAACAAACTGAGAATAACAACCAGACTTAACAAACTGAGGATAACAACCAGACTTAACAAACTGAAGATAACAACCAGATTTAACAAACTGAGGATAAGGGCCAGACTTAACAAACTGAGGATAACAACCAGACGTAACAAACTGAGGATAAGGACCAGACTTAACACACTGAGGATAACAACCAGACTTAACAAACTGAGGATAACAATCAGAATTAACAAACTGAGGATAACAACCAGACTTAACAAACTGAAGATAACAACCAGACTTAACAAACTGAAGATAACAACCAGACTTAACAAACTGAGGATAACAACCAGACTTAACAAACTGAGGATAAAAACCAGACTTAACAAACTGAAGATAACAACCAGACTTAACAAACTGAAGATAACAACCAGACTTAACAAACTGAGGATAACAACCAGACTTAACAAACTGAAGATAACAACCAGACTTAACAAACTGAGGATAACAACCAGACTTAACAAACTGAAGATAACAACCAGACTTAACAAACTGAGGATAACAACCAGACTTAACAAACTGAGGATAAGGGCCAGACTAAACAAACTGAGGATAAGGGCCAGACTTAACAAACTGAGGATAACAACCAGACTTAACAAAATGAAGATAACAACCAGACTTAACAAACTGAGGATAACAACCAGACTTAACAAACTGAAGATAACAACCAGACTTAACAAACTGAGGATAACAACCAGACTTAACAAACTGAAGATAACAACCAGACTTAACAAACTGAGGATAACAACCAGACTTAACAAACTGAGGATAAGGGCCAGACTAAACAAACTGAGGATAAGGGCCAGACTTAACAAACTGAGGATAACAACCAGACTTAACAAACTGAAGATAACAACCAGACTTAACAAACTGAAGATAACAAACAGACTTAACAAACTGAAGATAACAACCAGACTTAACAAACTGAGGATAAGGGCCAGACTTAACAAGCTGAGGATAAGGGCCAGACTAAACAAACTGAGGATAACAACCAGACTTAACAAACTGAGGATAACAACCAGACTTAACAAACTGAGGATAAGGGCCAGACTTAACAAACTGAGGATAACAACCAGACTTAACAAACTGAGGATAACAACCAGACTTAACAAACTGAGGATAACAACCAGACTTAACAAACTGAGGATAACAACCAAACTTAACAAACTGAGGATAAGGGCCAGACTTAACAAACTGAGGATAAGGGCCAGACTTAACAAACTGAGGATAAGGACCAGACTTAACAAACTGAGGATAAAAACCAGACTTAACAAACTGAGGATAAGGGCCAGACTTAACAAACTGAGGATAAGGGCCAGACTAAACAAACTGAAGATAAGGGCCAGACTTAACAAACTGAAGATAACAACCAGACTTAACAAACTGAGGATAAGGGCCAGACTTAACAAACTGAGGATAAGGACCAGACTTAACAAACTGAGGATAAGGACCAGACTTAACAAACTGAGGATAACAACCAGACTTAACAAACTGAGGATAACAACCAGACTTAACAAACTGAGGATAAGGGCCAGACTTAACAAACTGAGGATAAGGACCAGACTTAACAAACTGAGGATAACAACCAGACTTAACAAACTGAGGATAAGGGCCAGACTTAACAAACTGAGGATAAGGGCCAGACTTAACAAACTGAGGATAACAACCAGACTTAACAAACTGAGGATAACAACCAGACTTAACAAACTGAGGATAAGGGCCAGACTTAACAAACTGAGGATAACAACCAGACTTAACAAACTGAGGATAACAACCAGACTTAACAAACTGAAGATAACAACCAGACTTAACAAACTGAGGATAAGGACCAGACTTAACAAACTGAGGATAACAACCAGACTTAACAAACTGATTATAAGGGCCAGACTTAACAAACTGAGGATAACAACCAGACTTAACAAACTGAAGATAAGGGCCAGACTTAACAAACTGAAGATAAGGGCCAGACTTAACAAACTGAGGATAATGGCCAGACTTAACAAACTGAAGATAACAACCAGACTTAACAAACTGAGGATAAGGGCCAGACTTAACAAACTGAGGATAACAACCAGACTTAACAAACTGAGGATAACAACCAGACTTAACAAACTGAAGATAACAACCAGACTTAACAAACTGAGGATAAGGACCAGACTTAACAAACTGAGGATAACAACCAGACTTAACAAACTGAGGATAAGGGCCAGACTTAACAAACTGAGGATAACAACCAGACTTAACAAACTGAAGATAAGGGCCAGACTTAACAAACTGAAGATAAGGGCCAGACTTAACAAACTGAGGATAAGGGCCAGACTTAACAAACTGAAGATAAGGGCCAGACTTAACAAACTGAGGATAAGGACCAGACTTAACAAACTGAGGATAACAACCAGACTTAACAAACTGAGGATAAGGGCCAGACTTAACAAACTGAGGATAAGGACCAGACTTAACAAACTGAAGATAAGGGCCAGACTTAACAAACTGAGGATAAGGACCAGACTTAACAAACTGAGGATAAGGACCAGACTTAACAAACTGAGGATAACAACCAGACTTAACAAACTGAGGATAACAATCAGAATTAACAAACTGAGGATAACAACCAGACTTAACAAACTGAAGATAACAACCAGACTTAACAAACTGAAGATAACAACCAGACTTAACAAACTGAGGATTACAACCAGACTTAACAAACTGAGGATAACAACCAGACTTAACAAACTGAAGATAACAACCAGACTTAACAAACTGAAGATAACAACCAGACTTAACAAACTGAGGATAACAACCAGACTTAACAAACTGAAGATAACAACCAGACTTAACAAACTGAGGATAACAACCAGACTTAACAAACTGAAGATAACAACCAGACTTAACAAACTGAGGATAACAACCAGACTTAACAAACTGAGGATAAGGGCCAGACTAAACAAACTGAGGATAAGGGCCAGACTTAACAAACTGAGGATAACAACCAGACTTAACAAACTGAGGATAAGGGCCAGACTTAACAAACTGAGGATAAGGACCAGACTTAACAAACTGAAGATAAGGGCCAGACTTAACAAACTGAGGATAAGGACCAGACTTAACAAACTGAGGATAAGGACCAGACTTAACAAACTGAGGATAACAACCAGACTTAACAAACTGAGGATAACAATCAGAATGAACAAACTGAGGATAACAACCAGACTTAACAAACTGAAGATAACAACCAGACTTAACAAACTGAAGATAACAACCAGACTTAACAAACTGAGGATTACAACCAGACTTAACAAACTGAGGATAACAACCAGACTTAACAAACTGAAGATAACAACCAGACTTAACAAACTGAAGATAACAACCAGACTTAACAAACTGAGGATAACAACCAGACTTAACAAACTGAAGATAACAACCAGACTTAACAAACTGAGGATAACAACCAGACTTAACAAACTGAAGATAACAACCAGACTTAACAAACTGAGGATAACAACCAGACTTAACAAACTGAGGATAAGGGCCAGACTAAACAAACTGAGGATAAGGGCCAGACTTAACAAACTGAGGATAACAACCAGACTTAACAAACTGAGGATAACAACCAGACTTAACAAACTGAGGATAAGGGCCAGACTTAACAAACTGAGGATAACAACCAGACTTAACAAACTGAGGATAACAACCAGACTTAACAAACTGAGGATAAGGGCCAGACTTAACAAACTGAGGATAACAACCAGACTTAACAAACTGAGGATAACAACCAGACTTAACAAACTGAAGATAACAACCAGACTTAACAAACTGAGGATAACAACCAGACTTAACAAACTGAAGATAACAACCAGACTTAACAAACTGAAGATAACAACCAGACTTAACAAACTGAGGATAACAACCAGACTTAACAAACTGAAGATAACAACCAGACTTAACAAACTGAGGATAACAACCAGACTTAACAAACTGAAGATAACAACCAGACTTAACAAACTGAGGATAACAACCAGACTTAACAAACTGAGGATAACAACCAGACTTAACAAACTGAGGATAACAATCAGAATTAACAAACTGAGGATAACAACCAGACTTAACAAACTGAAGATAACAACCAGACTTAACAAACTGAAGATAACAACCAGACTTAACAAACTGAGGATTACAACCAGACTTAACAAACTGAGGATAACAACCAGACTTAACAAACTGAAGATAACAACCAGACTTAACAAACTGAAGATAACAACCAGACTTAACAAACTGAGGATAACAACCAGACTTAACAAACTGAAGATAACAACCAGACTTAACAAACTGAGGATAACAACCAGACTTAACAAACTGAAGATAACAACCAGACTTAACAAACTGAGGATAACAACCAGACTTAACAAACTGAGGATAAGGGCCAGACTAAACAAACTGAGGATAAGGGCCAGACTTAACAAACTGAGGATAACAACCAGACTTAACAAACTGAGGATAACAACCAGACTTAACAAACTGAGGATAAGGGCCAGACTTAACAAACTGAGGATAACAACCAGACTTAACAAACTGAGGATAACAACCAGACTTAACAAACTGAGGATAAGGGCCAGACTTAACAAACTGAGGATAACAACCAGACTTAACAAACTGAGGATAACAACCAGACTTAACAAACTGAAGATAACAACCAGACTTAACAAACTGAGGATAACAACCAGACTTAACAAACTGAAGATAACAACCAGACTTAACAAACTGAAGATAACAACCAGACTTAACAAACTGAGGATAACAACCAGACTTAACAAACTGAAGATAACAACCAGACTTAACAAACTGAGGATAACAACCAGACTTAACAAACTGAAGATAACAACCAGACTTAACAAACTGAGGATAACAACCAGACTTAACAAACTGAGGATAAGGGCCAGACTAAACAAACTGAGGATAAGGGCCAGACTTAACAAACTGAGGATAACAACCAGACTTAACAAACTGAGGATAAGGGCCAGACTTAACAAACTGAGGATAAGGACCAGACTTAACAAACTGAAGATAAGGGCCAGACTTAACAAACTGAGGATAAGGACCAGACTTAACAAACTGAGGATAAGGACCAGACTTAACAAACTGAGGATAACAACCAGACTTAACAAACTGAGGATAACAATCAGAATTAACAAACTGAGGATAACAACCAGACTTAACAAACTGAAGATAACAACCAGACTTAACAAACTGAAGATAACAACCAGACTTAACAAACTGAGGATTACAACCAGACTTAACAAACTGAGGATAACAACCAGACTTAACAAACTGAAGATAACAACCAGACTTAACAAACTGAAGATAACAACCAGACTTAACAAACTGAGGATAACAACCAGACTTAACAAACTGAAGATAACAACCAGACTTAACAAACTGAGGATAACAACCAGACTTAACAAACTGAAGATAACAACCAGACTTAACAAACTGAGGATAACAACCAGACTTAACAAACTGAGGATAAGGGCCAGACTAAACAAACTGAGGATAAGGGCCAGACTTAACAAACTGAGGATAACAACCAGACTTAACAAACTGAGGATAACAACCAGACTTAACAAACTGAGGATAAGGGCCAGACTTAACAAACTGAGGATAACAACCAGACTTAACAAACTGAGGATAACAACCAGACTTAACAAACTGAGGATAAGGGCCAGACTTAACAAACTGAGGATAACAACCAGACTTAACAAACTGAGGATAACAACCAGACTTAACAAACTGAAGATAACAACCAGACTTAACAAACTGAGGATAAGGACCAGACTTAACAAACTGAGGATAACAACCAGACTTAACAAACTGAGGATAAGGGCCAGACTTAACAAACTGAGGATAACAACCAGACTTAACAAACTGAAGATAAGGGCCAGACTTAACAAACTGAAGATAAGGGCCAGACTTAACAAACTGAGGATAAGGGCCAGACTTAACAAACTGAAGATAACAACCAGACTTAACAAACTGAGGATAAGGGCCAGACTTAACAAACTGAGGATAACAACCAGACTTAACAAACTGAGGAGAACAACCAGACTTAACAAACTGAAGATAACAACCAGACTTAACAAACTGAGGATAAGGACCAGACTTAACAAACTGAGGATAAGGGCCAGACTAAACAAACTGAGGATAAGGGCCAGACTTAACAAACTGAGGATAACAACCAGACTTAACAAACTGAAGATAACAACCAGACTTAACAAACTGAAGATAACAACAAGACTTAACAAACTGAAGATAACAACCAGACTTAACAAACTGAGGATAAGGGCCAGACTTAACAAACTGAGGATAAGGGCCAGACTAAACAAACTGAGGATAACAACCAGACTTAACAAACTGAGGATAACAACCAGACTTAACAAACTGAGGATAAGGGCCAGACTTAACAAACTGAGGATAACAACCAGACTTAACAAACTGAGGATAACAACCAGACTTAACAAACTGAGGATAACAACCAGACTTAACAAACTGAGGATAACAACCAGACTTAACAAACTGAGGATAACAACCAGACTTAACAAACTGAGGATAAGGGCCAGACTTAACAAACTGAGGATAAGGGCCAGACTTAACAAACTGAGGATAAGGACCAGACTTAACAAACTGAGGATAACAACCAGACTTAACAAACTGAGGATAAGGGCCAGACTTAACAAACTGAAGATAAGGGCCAGACTTAACAAACTGAAGATAACAACCAGACTTAACAAACTGAGGATAAGGGCCAGACTTAACAAACTGAGGATAAGGGCCAGACTTAACAAACTGAGGATAAGGACCAGACTTAACAAACTGAGGATAACAACCAGACTTAACAAACTGAGGATAACAACCAGACTTAACAAACTGAGGATAAGGGCCAGACTTAACAAACTGAGGATAAGGACCAGACTTAACAAACTGAGGATAACAACCAGACTTAACAAACTGAGGATAAGGGCCAGACTTTACAAACTGAGGATAAGGGCCAGACTTAACAAACTGAGGATAACAACCAGACTTAACAAACTGAGGATAACAACCAGACTTAACAAACTGAGGATAAGGGCCAGACTTAACAAACTGAGGATAACAACCAGACTTAACAAACTGAGGATAACAACCAGACTTAACAAACTGAGGATAAGGGCCAGACTTAACAAACTGAGGATAACAACCAGACTTAACAAACTGAGGATAACAACCAGACTTAACAAACTGAAGATAACAACCAGACTTAACAAACTGAGGATAAGGACCAGACTTAACAAACTGAGGATAACAACCAGACTTAACAAACTGAGGATAAGGGCCAGACTTAACAAACTGAGGATAACAACCAGACTTAACAAACTGAAGATAAGGGCCAGACTTAACAAACTGAAGATAAGGGCCAGACTTAACAAACTGAGGATAAGGGCCAGACTTAACAAACTGAAGATAACAACCAGACTTAACAAACTGAGGATAAGGGCCAGACTTAACAAACTGAGGATAACAACCAGACTTAACAAACTGAGGAGAACAACCAGACTTAACAAACTGAAGATAACAACCAGACTTAACAAACTGAGGATAAGGACCAGACTTAACAAACTGAGGATAACAACCAGACTTAACAAACTGAGGATAAGGGCCAGACTTAACAAACTGAGGATAACAACCAGACTTAACAAACTGAAGATAAGGACCAGACTTAACAAACTGAGGATAAGGGCCAGACTTAACAAACTGAGGATAACAACCAGACTAAACAAACTGAGGATAAGAGCCAGACTTAACAAACTGAGGATAAGGGCCAGACTTAACAAACTGAGGATAAGGACCAGACTTAACAAACTGAGGATAAGGGCCAGACTAAACAAACTGAGGATAAGGGCCAGACTTAACAAACTGAGGATAACAACCAGACTTAACAAACTGAAGATAACAACCAGACTTAACAAACTGAAGATAACAACCAGACTTAACAAACTGAAGATAACAACCAGACTTAACAAACTGAGGATAAGGGCCAGACTTAACAAACTGAGGATAAGGGCCAGACTAAACAAACTGAGGATAACAACCAGACTTAACAAACTGAGGATAACAACCAGACTTAACAAACTGAGGATAAGGGCCAGACTTAACAAACTGAGGATAACAACCAGACTTAACAAACTGAGGATAACAACCAGACTTAACAAACTGAGGATAACAACCAGACTTAACAAACTAAGGATAACAACCAGACTTAACAAACTGAGGATAACAACCAGACTTAACAAACTGAGGATAACAACCAGACTTAACAAACTGAGGATAACAACCAGACTTAACAAACTGAGGATAAGGGCCAGACTTAACAAACTGAGGATAAGGGCCAGACTTAACAAACTGAGGATAAGGACCAGACTTAACAAACTGAGGATAACAACCAGACTTAACAAACTGAGGATAAGGGCCAGACTTAACAAACTGAAGATAAGGGCCAGACTTAACAAACTGAAGATAACAACCAGACTTAACAAACTGAGGATAAGGGCCAGACTTAACAAACTGAGGATAAGGGCCAGACTTAACAAACTGAGGATAAGGACCAGACTTAACAAACTGAGGATAACAACCAGACTTAACAAACTGAGGATAACAACCAGACTTAACAAACTGAGGATAAGGGCCAGACTTAACAAACTGAGGATAAGGACCAGACTTAACAAACTGAGGATAACAACCAGACTTAACAAACTGAGGATAAGGGCCAGACTTTACAAACTGAGGATAAGGGCCAGACTTAACAAACTGAGGATAACAACCAGACTTAACAAACTGAGGATAACAACCAGACTTAACAAACTGAGGATAAGGGCCAGACTTAACAAACTGAGGATAACAACCAGACTTAACAAACTGAGGATAACAACCAGACTTAACAAACTGAGGATAAGGGCCAGACTTAACAAACTGAGGATAACAACCAGACTTAACAAACTGAGGATAAGGACCAGACTTAACAAACTGAAGATAAGGGCCAGACTTAACAAACTGAGGATAAGGACCAGACTTAACAAACTGAAGATAACAACCAGACTTAACAAACTGAAGATAACATGTATTGTGTGTTGGGGGACTGTGTTGATGTGGTACTGATTGTATTGTGTGTTGGGGGACTGTGTTGATGTGGTACTGATTGTATTGTGTGTTGGGGGACTGTGTTGATGTGGTACTGATTGTATTCTGTCTTGGGGGACTGTGTTGATGTGGTACTGATTGTATTGTGTGTTGGGGGACTGTGTTGATGTGGTCCTGATTGTAATTGTGTGTTGGGGGACTGTGTTGATGTGGTACTGATTGTATTGTGTGTTGGGGGACTGTGTTGACGTGGTACTGATTGCATGTTGACTCCTACATCTCTTTCTTCCGTGTTTGTGTGCTCTTTAATATTTCAACCTCCATCTTGTGATATTATTTGATTTGTCTGCACCTTTAAGATATTATCAAAATGATCGTTTAGACAAAGGGATATAAGACTAACACATTTATAGTACTGTAGATTGTGTTAGAGATCATTTTAATCAACAACAAAAAATGCAGATCTTTCTTGCAGTGACCAGAATTGCACTGTATAAACAAAGCCAACAACCAAAAACAAACAATGTAATGATATTTTAAGTAGTTATATTTTAGCAATGAAAGCCCACGGAGTAAGGTTCAATGATACAGCTTGAAACTACCAACTGCCCTGCAGTCAAGTAAATCCTGCTGTCTACCGTGCACGCTGGAGGGGGGGGGGCTTTGTGGGGTGTTTGGAAACCTAGGGCTATAGTGACACGCTAATGTGGAGAGTCCTGACCCCCCTAACACCATCTAAAGGGCTAGGGACAACCCCACCCTGGTTTAAATCGTAAGACATTCACGTCCCCACGGTGCCTAAGGAAACACAGGCTGTCACAAAATGAGAATATGTATATGCATTATACCAGTAGCTCAATGTGAAATATGGATGTTTTATTCATTATTGATTTCTCTTAATTGTTCTGCTTGGTTTTCTCAGCTGGAAACATAGATCACACTGCCTCGTGGGGGAATTACTGTAATGGTTCAAGATGTCACCCATGTTGAATACTCCATCGTGTTGTATAGTCTAACCACGGTGTGATGTCTGGTAGTCGTAACGCAAACAATGCAGATAGATGGATGTCATTTATGGATGTGACGCCACATCTTTGAAGTAGAAGTGGTTTAGTAGAAAGGTTATATTAGCAGTGTTGACATAATAAGAATTAGAGCAATTTATTCAACAGAAAATGGTAATTGCACCACCAAATTCACATTTTTTAAATTAAGTTTGGAATGGGGACCTTCAGGAGAGCTATACCACCCTGCTGGGAAAACGGCAACATGGTGGACACCAGACTCTTTGTGCACAGTTTGGAGAGGTCTGTTTATATGTTAGTATACTGGCCAACCTTTGGCATCACATCTCCTTACAGTCCTACGTTTGGGTTATTAACTTGCCCCTCACTGTCTCGCTTATAATTATCGATAATCTTTTCTGGGGGGTCAAACCTCAACTCCTATTTGCTCCCAATATCACTTCTGTTTTCGTTTTCTGAACCGTGACCTTTAATGTTGACCACACTGTTGTGGGACTCCTTCAAAGTCAACAGGGTGGCCATTTTGAATGTAAGTTCCAATACAGATTACAAAAGACAACAGGGCCAAGATTCAGGGAAGATGGAGTGACAGCCAGTGTCTATGCTGGATCCTGATATTTGCCCTTTGGGTTTCTCCATCGGTGCTGAAGGAGAGTCCCTTGAACGCCCTGGGAAAGAAAACACAGCCCCAGTAACTCAAGCTGGCCCTTGGTCAATAAAGACACACAAGACTGTTTGGCCACACGGACACCTCACACATGGCCCTCAGACCACATAGGAAATTAGCCCAGCCACAATATTTTCAATAGATTACAAGCAATACCACCTTTTTTTCACTATATCACTGAGCCCTTTGCTCTAAGCCAGTGATTCATTTTCTTAGCCTTAATTTCTCCTTCTCATTCCACCATCAAACTAAGCACGGTGTGGACCTCAGGTTGTATGTCAGGCCATGGGTTTATGTATATACCAGTCAAAAAAGTACCAGTCAAAAGTTTGGACACACCTACTTATTCCAGAGTCGGGGGGGGGGGGGGGGGGGGGGCAGCAATCGGTTGAAGAGCCTGCACTTAGTTTTACTAGCATTTTAAAGCATTTGGAGGCCACGGAAGGAGTGTTGTATGGCGTTGAAGCTCTTTTGGAGGTTTGTTAGCACAGTGTCCAAAGAAGGGCCAGATGTATACAGAATGGTGTCGTCTGCGTAGAGGTGGATCAAAGAATCACCAACAGAAAGAGCGACATCATTGATATATACAGAGAAAAGAGTCGGCCCGAGAATTGAACCCTGTGGCACCCCCATAGAGACTGCCAGAGGTCCGGACAACAAGGCCCTCCGATTTGACACACTGAACTCTGTCTGAGAAGTAGTTGGTGAACCAGGCGATGCAGCCAAGGCTATTGAGTCTGTCGAATAATAGTGAAGACATCTACACCATTAAATAACACATATTGAAGTGTTAAACAAATCAATATATATATATATACACTCAACTGGCCAGCATCGCAGAGTCGCCTCTTCACTGTTAACGTTGAGACTGGTGTTAGGCGGGTACTATTTAATGAAGCGGCCAGTTGAGGACTTGTCTAAAGAAGGCCAGTTTTATTGCTTCTTTAATCAGACCAACAGTTTTCAGCTGTGCTAACATAATTGCAAAAGGGTTTTCTAATGATCAATTAGCCTTTTAAAATGATAAACTTGGATTAGCTAACACAACGTGCCATTGGAACACAGGAGTGATGGTTGCTGATAATGGGCCTCTTTACACCTATGTAGATATTACAGTACAAATCAGCTTCAATAGTCATTCACAACATTAACAATGTCTACACTGTATTTCTGATCAATTCAATGTTATTTTAATGCGCACAAAAAAATAGCTTTTCTTTCAAAAACAAGGACAATTCTAAGTGACCCCAAACTTTTATACGGTAGTGTATAATATATTTTTATTTTAAAAAAATTACGTGGGAAAACAAACTCAATCAACTTTAACGTGACTAAAACCAAATCGTAGAAATTATAATGGACCTAAATTTAAAAAATATGGATAGAGGAAACAGTTTAGGAAATTTTGACGGCAAGGAAATAGAAAATAAATTCACTGAGGCCCGACCTCGTTGAAGACCAAATGTGGCCCCCAGAGCTCGTTGAAGACCAAATGTGGCCCCCAGACCTCGTTGAAGACCAAATGTGGCCCCCAGACCTCGTTGAAGACCAAATGTGGCCCCAGACCTCGGGGAAGACCAAATGTGGCCCCCAGACCTTGTTGAAGACCAAATGTGGCCCCCAGACCTCGTTGAAGACCAAATGTGGCCCCCAGAACTCGGGGAAGACCAAATGTGGCCCCCAGACCTCGTTGAAGACCAAATGTGGCCCCCAGACCTCGTTGAAGACCAAATGCAGCCCCCGGGGCAAAATGAGTCTCGTTTAACCCCTGGTTTAACCCATCGTACCCTGTAAACTTAGCCTCGGTGATCCTCCTCAGCCATTGATGATTTTTCAGTGTCATTAGTGCCTACTGGTACATGTCTGTGGAATGCCTGCGATCTGTTTGAAGCCTGAGCCGGCTGACAGGGCCCGGGGGGACGACTCACCGTGGCAACGACCCCAAGGGTTAACTCAAGCCACCGGCGTCCCATGCCTCCTGCTCCCTGTCGCCCGGGGCTATGGCCCTGCACTGCCGCACGTCTCTGTGTGCTTTTCCCAGAACCCTCACTGCCTGCCTAGGCCAGAGTGGACACATCTCACGGTCAGTCAAATCAGTCGCTACCGGTGAGGCTCAGCTGAGGAGGTCAAAGTTCAGATGGAAAAGAATAGAGCAGAGATCAGTCACTGTTCTGAATTATTTATTTTTTTAAGTCTTAAAACATGTCATCAACTGTTAAAACAGTACTTCCTCAGACATACACTTACTGTACAAAATATTAAGAACACCTTCCTAATATTGAGTTACAATTCTCACCAGGGATGCTGGCCCATGTTGACACCAATGCTTCCCACAATTGTTTCAAGTTTGCTGGATGTCCTTTGGCTGGTGGACCATTCTTGAAACACACGGGAAACTGTTGAGCGTGAAAAACCCAGCAGCGTTGCACTTCCTGACACAAACCGTTGCTCCTAGCACCTACTACCATACCCTGTTCAAAAAGACACTTAAATCTTTTGTCTTGCCCATTCACCCTCTGAATGGCACACATACACAATCCATGTCTCAATTGTCTCAAGACTTAACAATCCTTCTTTAACCTGTCTCCTCCCCTTCATTTACACTGAAGTTGATTTAACAAGTGACATCAATAAGGATTGATAGCTTTCACCTGGATTCACCTGCTCAGTCTATGTCATGGAAAGAGCAGGTGTTCCTAATGTTTTGTCCACTCAGTACATGGTGCTGATTATTGCTGCATTTTACTTTGGTGTAGACAGGACTGCTGTTACTCTCTTCCTTCAACATCGGTCTTTTATTTCTTACCTTTTGATTAAGAAAGAAATGGTTGTTGGTTGGTTGTGTACTCAATAGAAGATTGTAGGTGACATGTTTTATGGGATTTATGAAAACACACACAGTAGTGTATCTAGTGGTTCATGAGCACAGCTAATTTATGTAGGCCTGTGGTAAATATAACAAATCTTACCTCAGGTCTCTCAAACAAGTATTTTAGTCATTACAGAAATTGCTTTATGACAGGTGAACAATTTTTTGAAAACCGCTCTTAGTCGACTCAATGCTATTCCTAGAAAGGGTGTTTTTTTAATCTTCTGCTAATTTGATTTGAAAGAGACCGGATGAATGAAAAGATCCAGATAACGGCCGTTGTTAAAGTTCTGACTGCTGTGTACTCTCGTCTTTTTAGCAAACAGAGGCAGGGCTGTTCTCTCTGTCTAAACTTTACCCATGGTTTTACGGAAGCCCAATATAACCACTGAGCAATTATGTCACGAGGGGAAAACAAACATGGCTCCGTTGCTTTCATATCCGTCAAGAGGCTTTTAATGTAAACCAATTCAGTGATTCAGCTACACTGTGACAGTCACCTAAACTAGTGACGTCACGCACAGTACATATCCATTATACATGTACAAAGCTTTAAAAAATATGAGGATTCTGCTTGAATTAACTTAGCAAATACCAACCAACAGATAGAAAGAGATCTAAAATACCAACCTATAGATAGAAAGAGAGATAAAATACCAACCTAGAGATAGAAAGAGATCTAAAATACCAACCTAGAGATAGAAAGAGATCTAAAATACCAACCTAGAGAAGAAAGAGAGATAAAATACCAACCTAGAGATAGAAAGAGAGATAAAATACCAACCTAGAGATAGAAAGAGAGCTAAAATACCAACCTAGAGATGAAAGAGAGCTAAAATACCAACCTAGAGATAGAAAGAGATCTAAAATACCAACCTAGAGATGAAAGAGAGATAAAATACCAACCTAGAGATAGAAAAGAGAGCTAAAATACCAAACTAGAGATGAAAGAGAGCTAAAATACCAACCTAGAGATGAAAGAGATCTAAAATACCAACCTAGAGAAGAAAGAGAGATAAAATACCAACCTAGAGATAGAAAAGAGAGCTAAAATACCAACCTAGAGATAGAAAGAGAGATAAAATACCAACCTAGAGATAGAAAGAGAGCTAAAATACCAACCTAGAGATGAAAGAGAGCTAAAATACCAACCTAGAGATAGAAAGAGATCTAAAATACCAACCTAGAGATAGAAAGAGAGCTAAAATACCAACCTAGAGATAGAAAGAGAGCTAAAATACCAACCTAGAGATAGAAAAGAGAGATAAAATACCAACCTAGAGATAGAAAGAGAGGTAACATAAAATGCATTGTGTCGGCCTACGCAGGATGGCTTGAATGAGTACCATCCACCTTGGTGTTCTCTCCCAGTCTGCACCTTCCAGTTCCTTGGTGGTGTTGTAGAATCGGACATTGCTTCTGAGTATTTGGACACAGTGCAGATAGGTCCTAAAACTTCTGCCAACGATCAGTGTTAACTGCTAGCCTGTTACGTGACTCGCCAGCCTTGTCACAAGCCTGACTATCACAAGTAGAGTCAGTAGAGTCCAACTGCAATTCCAACTGCTTATGACTGCGCTATTTTAGCCTTACGTTGGTTTCAGTTCTCAGGCAGTATAAGACACGTGTCAAAAGTCAGACAAGGCAACATTGATTCATAACAATTAGAGCTTTATCATTAACCATGAAAGCAATGAAAGCTGTGTTTGATCCCTTTTGACAGGTCTTGTGACATTTTACAGGTAATTGTAATGAAATAAAGTGCAAACTACAGTAGCAACTACACAGTTAGGTTCCTAATCAGTCTAGTTTTAGAAAACGACATTTGATGCATGGCTAATTTGTAAAAATGTTTAGTTTTTTTGGTTCCCTTTGAATGCCACTGTGATGTGGTTATTTTTTTTCTTGGTAAATAACAGTTGTAACAGTGTATTACAAAGCCTTGTGCAGCTCAATAATCTCACACGATCAATACTGAGCTTCAGAACGCAGAGGTGGACAATCAACTGGCTGTTCAATTATTTAGCCCCTCCCCTCGGTCCTCACGGAATTCTGCCTAATCTCCCAACGTTCCCTATTGAATTCCAAACCGACACTCCCAATACCATTCCGACTGTCATAATAATGACAGGCCTAATAACGTTTCCATTGACAGAGGGAATGTATATGAGCTGATATTAGAGTGAGGTGACCTCTGGTGTGTCAAGCACACAGCACCCATGTCATGTCATTGACCTGATGACCGGTGACCGGTGACAACGCCCAAATATATGAGGGTGACCATCGTCATCTATCATTTGATGCTATCTCATACATTTAAATCTGTCACTTGTCATAGGGTCACCAGGTCCATGATTGCTTCATATTACTGCATTATGCTTCATAATGCGTATGATACTTGTCGATTTGTGGAGATGAGGGCATTGATCCCTCTGAATCCCATGCATACCAGATGGTGTCAGCCGTTCACCACTGAAACTCTAGAAAAGGTTTCCTGTGAAGATTTCAAACGGCATCCATTGAAAAACTGGAGATGATGAGTCCCACTCAAGGATATTCGTTAGGATAATGTCTTCAATGCATTTCTCATTCATATTTACAGTCCAGACATCACAGTTAAACCCAGTCCTCCTGCTCTACAGTTATTGGCACAGCGTTCTAAACTATTTAAAAAGTTGAGCCATCACATCTCACTACAGTCGACCAGAGCTAAGGAGATGCCTCTCCAAAACATATCTATGACGGCATTTACACAGGCAGTCCAATTCTGATCTTTTGCCACTAATTGGTCTTTTGGCCAATCAGATCAGATCTTCCGCCAATAATTGGGCAAAATATCAGAATTGAGCTGCCTGGGTAAGCGAAGCCCAAGTGTCTAACAATTAGATTCCATATGTGAACGAGAAGCTTGTTTGAAGTTAATGTATACCCTTTGTTGACAATGGGTTTAAAGTATTGCATTGATGGTTCAGGCATACTGTCCCAACCTACACGAGTACGTTCTAATCAAAATGGCTTCAACCACATCCAATTAACACAAGTCTAGTTAGTTAAGTGCTTGTTTCAAACCATTTAAAGGTTTGTATTTCATGCATCCCTAGTATTGGGTAATCATGCTCTGAAGAGCTCCGTTGGGAAATGGCACATTCTGTGAAAGTGGCGAGGTTAATAGTAGCATTGGTAAAGTGGGTCTTTTGTTTGCATGCCAGGTTAAAGAAGATGGATGCTGTGATTTAAGGGCCAGTGCCATTAAACCTAGCCAGAATGACCTCTTTAGTTTGGGCTCCTGAATGGAAATAATTACCTAGCGAAGAAGTCAATCCATTAGCTGTGTTAGTATGCCTGTCAATAAGGCATTTCCTGGCGTTAGCTGTGTTAGTATGCCTGTCAATAGGGCATTTCCTGGCGTTAGCTGTGTTAGTATGCCTGTCAATAAGGCATTTCCTGACGTTAGCTGTGTTAGTATGCCTGTCAATAGGGCATTTCCTGGCGTTAGCTGTGTTAGTATGCCTGTCAATAGGGCATTTCCTGGCGTTAGCTGTGTTAGTATGCCTGTCAATAAGGCATTTCCTGACGTTAGCTGTGTTAGTATGCCTGGCAATAGGGCATTTCCTGGCGTTAGCTGTGTTAGTATGCCTGTCAATAAGGCATTTCCTGGCGTTAGCTGTGTTAGTATGCCTGTCAATAAGGCATTTCCTGACGTTAGCTGTGTTAGTATGCCTGTCAATAGGGCATTTCCTGACGTTAGCTGTGTTAGTATGCCTGTCAATAAGGCATTTCCTGACGTTAGCTGTGTTAGTATGCCTGTCAATAAGGCATTTCCTGACGTTAGCTGTGTTAGTATGACTGTCAATAAGGCATTTCCTGACGTTAGCTGTGTTAGTATGCCTGTCAATAAGGCATTTCCTGACGTTAGCTGTGTTAGTATGCCTGTCAATAAGGCATTTCCTGACGTTAGCTGTGTTAGTATGCCTGTCAATAAGGCATTTCCTGGCGTTAGCTGTGTTAGTATGCCTGTCAATAGGGCATTTCCTGGCGTTAGCTGTGTTAGTATGCCTGTCAATAAGGCATTTTTTAAACTTTTACTTGATACTGCAAATCATCAAACGTAGCCTACCTCAAATTGCAGTTATTTTCCATACTCCTTTGCTTTTTGTCATTTTTGCAGACAATGATGGACATAGCCATACAATAGTTAGCTGTGTACGCCTGTCAATCAAATGTGAAATGCCTGTCAATCAAATGTGACACACATGTCAATCAAATGTGAAATGAATGTCAATCAAATGTGAAATGCCTGTCAATCAAATGTGACACGCCTGTCAATCAAATGTGAAACTAGTTGATGGCACGTCATGCTACTGAACCGTGCACAGTTCCTTTGGGTACATAACATATATATATATATATATCATATCTGCAGCCTCCTTTACGAGTTACCTCCCATTGTCCATCTGATTCCGTTACCAAAAGCTCAACCCTGATTCAAACCACAAAGCATGTCACATCATAGGTGTTCTGTTGTTTCATTATTAGTCACTACTCCAGTGTGTGCCTGTAGTTGCTTAGTAATTCATAAAAAAATACACCATTTCAGGTCACACAGCTCAGACAAGCTCCGCCACAGGTCTGCACTCTGCACACAACTACCAGCTGCTGACAAACATGTTTCAGGCCTACCTGGTATAATTTAATCGCATGTATACGAACGGGGTCGTGGGTCAGAACAGTGAAACCGTTGCTAGTACTCCGGTAACATAGCTGCAGACAGGTGACAGCCATCTTTAATGTTTATGACAGAGCTCCCCTTCCCCTACCTCTGGTGATGTCATCAGGGTCCTGGTTTTATTAATAAATCATGCATGGCAGCGGGAGCTTGGGTTTCAACGCGAGTTTCATTCCTAAAATAATCCACCGCTTTAAATGATCTCAGCAGAGAGAGAGAGAGAGAGAGAGAACACTTTCTAAAACAATAAACTAATCAACGTCGGAAACCGAAGAAACAACTCGCCTTACAGGGCACCGAAGGGCCAATCGGGCCTCACGCATTGACAGACAGTCTAATGGGCATCGCCGGTTGGTCCTCGTCTAACTGGTGAGTGTGAGGTACATCAATATAAAGTTATGGATGGATCCTAGCTTGATACAGTATGTATTTATTAGTTAGAGATAAATCATTGTCTCAATGTCAATGGGAGATTTGGGTTTCTCGCACAGATCTGAGATTAGGATTCAGTTTAATAGTCAGTGTCATCACTACCAGATCAGATTAAAATATTATCTAAATATTACATAGAGGAAATTCACTTTACTCAGAGCATAAAAGCTAGCAAATATAATGTAAATGCATATTTTAAATAAATGCATATTTTAATCATGATTATTAGAAAGAAAATTACGGACTATTCCTTCAAAGCTCAGTTGTCCTGAGTCTGCACAACTCTGCCAGGACCTAGGATCAAGAGAGACACTCAAGTGTTTTAGTACTATATCTCTTGATACAATGATGAAAATAATCATGGCCTCTAAACCTTCAAGCTGCACACTGGACCCTATTCCAACTAAACTACTGAAAGAGCTGCTTCCTGTGCTTGGTCCTCCTATGTTGAACATAATAAACAGCTCTCTATCCACCGGATGTGTATCAAACACACTAAATGTGGCAGTAATAAAGCCTCTCTTGAAAGCCTATATCAAGTCTTCCATTCCTCTCAACATTTTTAGAAAAGGCTGTTGGCAACTCACTGCCTTCCTGAAGACAAACAATGTATACGAAATGCTTCAGTCTGGTTTTAGACCCCATCATAGCACTGAGACTGCACTTGTGAAGGTGTTAAATTACCTTTTAATGGCATCAGACCGAGGTTCTGCATCTGTCCTCGTGCTCCTAGACCTTAGTGCTGCTTTTGATACCATCGATCACCACATTCTTTTGGAGAGATTGGAAACCCAAATTGGTCTACACGGACAAGTTCTGGCCTGGTTTAGATATTATCTGTCGGAAAGATATCAGTTTGTCTCTGTGAATGGTTTGTCCTCTGACAAATCAACTGTACATTTCGGTGTTCCTCAAGGTTCCATTTTAGGACCACTATTGTTTTCACTATATATTTGACCTCTTGGGGATGTCATTCGAAAACATAATGTTATCTTTCACTGCTATGTGGATGACACACAACTGTACATTTCAATGAAACATGGTGAAGCCCCAAAATTGCCCTCGCTAGAAGCCTGTGTTTCAGACATAAGGAAGTGGATGGCTGCAAACTTCCTCCTTTTAAACTCGGACAAAACAGAGATGCTTGTTCTAGGTCCCAAGAAACAAAGAGATCTTCTGTTGAATCTGACAATTAATCTTGATGGTTGTACAGTCATCTCAAATAAAACTGTGAAGGACCTCGGCGTTCCTCTGGACCCTGATCTCTCTTTTGACGAACTTATCAAGACTGTTTCAAGGACAGCTTTTTTCCATCTACGTAACATTGCAAAAATCAGAAACTTTCTGTCCAAAGATGATGCAGAAAAATGTATCCATGCTTTTGTTACTTCTAGGTTAGACTACTGCAATGCTCTACTTTCTGGCTACCCGGATAAAGCACTAAATAAACTTCAGTTAGTGCTAAATACGGCTGCTAGAATCCTGACTAGAACCCAAAAAAAGTATCATATTACTCCAGTGCTAGCCTCCCTACACTGGCTTCTTGTCAAGGCAAGGGCTGATTTCAAGGTTTTACTGCTAACCTACATAGCATTACATGGGCTTGCTCCTACCTATCTCTCTGATTTGGCCCTGCCGTACATACCTACACGTACACTACGGTCACAAGACGTAGGCCTCCTAATTGTCCCTAGAATTTCTAAGCAAACAGCTGAAGTCAGGGCTTTCTCCTATAGAGCTCTATTTTTATGGAATGGTCTGCCTACCCATGTGAGAGACGCAAACTCGGTCTCAACCTTTAAGTCTTTACTGAAGACTCATCTCTTCAGTGGGTCATATGATTGAGTGTAGTCTGGCCCAGGAGTGTGAAGGTGAATGGAAAGGCTCTGGAGCAACGAACCTCCCTTGCTGTCTCTGCCTGGCCGGTTCCCCTCTTTCCACTGGGATTCTCTGCCTCTAACCCTATTACAGGGGCTGAGTCACTGGCTTACTGGTGCTCTTTCATGCCGTCCATAGGAGGGGTGCGTCACCTGAGTGGTTTGAGTCTGGGATCTTCCTGTCTGGGTTGGTGCCCCCCCTTGGGTTGTGCCGTGGCGGAGATCTTTGTGGGCTATACTCGGCCTTGTCTCAGGATGGTAAGTTGGTGGTTGAAGATATCCCTCTATTGGTGTGGGGGCAGTGCTTTGGCAAAGTGGGTGGGGTTATATCCTTCCTGTTTGGCCCTGTTCGGGGGTATCATTGGATGGGGCCACAGTGTCTCCTGACCCCTCCTGTCTCAGCCTCCAGTATTTATGCTGCAGTAGTTTATGTGTCGGGGGGCTAGGGTCAGTTTGTTATATCTAGAGTACTTCTCCTGTCTTATCCGGTGTCCTGTGTGAATTTAAGTATGCTCTCTCTAATTCTCTCTTTCTTTCTCTCTCTCGGAGGACCTGAGCCCTAGGACCATGCCTCAGGACTACCTGGCATGATGACTCCTTGCTGTCCCCAGTCCACCTGGCTGTGCTGCTGCTCCAGTTTCAACTGTTCTGGTCTGCGGCTATGGAATCCTGACCTGTTCACCGGACGTGCTACCTGTCCCAGACCTATTATTTGACCATGCTGGTCATTTATGAACATTTGAACATCTTGGCCATGTTCTGTTATAATCTCCACCCGGCACAGCCAGAAGAGGACTGGCCACCCCTCATAGCCTGGTTCCTCTCTAGGTTTCTTCCTAGGTTTTGGCCTTTCTAGGGAGCTTTTCCTAGCCAACGTGTTTCAACACCTGCATTGCTTGCTGTTTGGGGTTTTAGGCTGGGTTTCTGTACAGCACTTTGAGATATTAGCTGATGTACGAAGGGCTATATAAATACATTTGATTTGATTTTAATTTCATGTTTATTTTAGCACTCTTTTTTTTAGACTTAGTCTAATCTTAGTCATTTTGACTAAAAATATAATTAACCACTTCTGGGAAAATTGGGAAACACTAAACAAACAACAACACGAAGAGTTATCTATCCAAAATGGAGATGTATGGGTAAACCACTTCTCCAATCTTTTTGGCTCTATAACAAAGAATAAAGAGCAAAAACATATACATGATCAAATACAAATCTTAAAATGAACTATTAAAGACGACCAGAACCCACTGGATTATCCAATTACATTGAATGAACTACAGGACAAAGTACAAAACCCTCCAACTCAAAAAGGCCTGTGGTGTTGATGGTATCCTAAATGAAATGATCAAATATACAGACCACAAATTCCAATTGGCTATACTTAAACTTTTTAACATCATCCTTAGCTCTGGCTCAATATTTGGAACCAAGGACTGGTCACCCAAATCCACGAAAGTGGAGACAAATTTGACCCCAATAACTACCGTGGGATATGCATCAACAGCAACCTTGGGAAAATCCTCTGCATTATCATTAACAGCAGACTCGTACATTTCCTCAGTGAAAACAATGTACTGAGCAAATGTCAAAATGGCTTGGTACCAAATTACCGTACGACAGAGCACATATTCACCCTGCAAACACTCATTGACGAAGAAACAAAACAAAACAAAGGCACAGTCTTCTCTTTGTTGATTTCAAAAAAGCTTTTGACTCAATTTGGCATGAGGGTCTGCTATAAAAAAAAATGGTAAGTGGTGTTGGGTGGAAAACATACGACATTATAAAATCCATGTACACAAACAAAAAAGTGTGCGATTAAAATGTGCAAAAAACACACCTTTTTTCCCACAGGGCCGTGGGGTGAGACAGGGATGCAGTTTAAGCTTCCCCTCTTCAACATACAGTACCAGTCAAAAGTTTGGACACACCTACTCATTCCAGGGTTTTTCATGTCAGATCCACTTCACCATCCGTTTTACACCCGAAGATCCCTTTATTAATGGATGATCTACTGGGGGACTGGTATTGGGTATTATTATATTAAATAATAGTAGTTGAGACTCTGTATCCTATGTAGGTGTAGGTTAACAATACTTTGGGGCTGGCCCATAGATAGATAGACAGACAGACAGATAGACAAACAGATACAGACAGACAGATAGATAGATAGATATAGAATTACTAGAAAGGACAAAGCCCCTCAGACCCCAGCAATTTGACTGGAACACTCACGGTTTCACTCAATGTGAATGGGACTGTCCGTTCTAGTAATTATATTTCTATGGTGTGAATTGTTTCCCACCCCGGGGCGATAGCCCTGTAATCCAGATCTCTGGTTCAGATTACAGCAGGGGGATTAGGTCTGTCTGACTGGCTGCCTGCACCAAACACTCTGACGTCCACTATCGCTCCCCACGTCATCATATCAAGTCCTCATATACCCCAATGTATATTGGTAAGGAACTCCTATTTCAGGAGTGTTCCTAGGAGTGTTCCTAGTCTTTGTTCCTAGTTCTTTACCATGGCCATAACCATTCAAATACAACAAATGTCCTTTTAACAGATGTTACAAACAATGTTCACTACCGTTCAAAACTTTTGGGGTCACTTAGAAATGTCCTTGTTTTCCATGAAATGAGGAAATAGGAAATATAGTTAAGACAATGACAAGGTTTAAATAAGGATTTTAAATATTATAAATTATAAAGGTTATAAATAATGATTTTGAACTGAAGTAAAAATTGTGTCCTTCAAACTTTGCCTTCGTCAAAGAATCCTCCATTTGTAATCTGAAGAGATTTCACCGCATGCTTCCTGAAGCACCTCTCACAAATTGGATTAGCTTGATGGGCACTTCTTACGTGCCATACTCCATTATAGACAGAATACCAGCTGACTGCTTCTTCCCTAAATAGTTTTTGCATAGTTTGGAGCTGTGCTTTGGGTCATTGTCCAGTTGTAGGAGGAAATTAGCTACAATTATGCGCCCGTCCACAGGGTATGGCATGGCGTTGCAAAATGGAGTGATAGCCTTCCTTCTTCAAGATCCGTTTTACCAAGTACAAATCTCCCACTTTACCACCACCAAAGCATCCCCAGACCATCACATTGCCTCCACCATGCTTGACAGATGGCGTCAAGCACTCCTCCAACATCTTTTCCTTTTTTTCTGCGTCTCACGAATGTTCTTCTTTGTGATCCGAACACCTCAAACTTAGATTTGTCTGTCCATAACACTTTTTTTCCAACCTTCCTCTGTCCAGTATCTGTGTTCTTTTCACATCTTAATATTTTCTTTTTATTGGCCAGTCTGAGATATGACTTTTAGTTTGCAACTCTGCCTAGAAGGCCAGCATCCCGGAGTCGCCTCTTCACTGTTGACGTTGAGACTGGTGTTTGGCGGGTACTATTTAATGAATCTGCCAGTTGAGGACTTGTGAGGCGTTTGTTTCTCAAACTAGACACTCTAATGTACTTGTCGTCTTGGGGCCTCCCTCCCACTCCTCTTTCTATTCTGGTTAGAGCCAGTTTGCGCTGTTCTGTGAAGGGAGTAGTACACAGCGTTGTGCGAGATCTTTAGTTTCTTGGCAATTTCTCGCATGGAATAGCCTTCATTTCTCAGAACAAGAATAGACTGAAGAGTTTCAGAAGAATGTTCTTTGTTTATGGCCATTTTGAGCCTTTAATCGAACCCACAAATGCTGATGCTCCAGATACTCAACTAGTCTAAATAAGGCCAGTTTTATTGCTTCTTTAATTAGGACAACAGTTTTCAGCTGAGCTAACATAATTGCAAAAGGGTTTTCTAATAATCAATTAGCCTTTTAAAATGATAAACTTGGATTAGCTAAGACAACGTGCCATTGGAACACAAGAGTGATGGTTGCTGATAATGGGCCTCTGTACACCTACGTAGATATTACATAAAAAATCAGCCGTTTCCAGCTACAATAGTCATTTACAATATTAACAATGTCTACACTGTATTTCTGATCAATTTGATGTTATTTTAATGGACATAAAATGTGCTTTTCTTTCAAAAACAAGAACATTTCTAAGTGACTTTTGAATGGTAGTGTAAATTAGCAAAGAGTGGATGGGAGTCAAATTAAGACAGAATCATTGATGGGGGTCAACATGCTCAGAGGGTGTGTATTTGAGGGTAGAGAGGGTAAAGATGTAGGCTAGACGTGGCAGCTGTGGGGTGTCTGGGGTCCGGTGGCAGGTTGTCAACAGGGGAGGGTGGGTACACCCACATCACAGTCCCTCAAAGAGGCTATTCAGAGGTCCTGTACAACACCTATGGAAGAATAGGAAGGGCAAACAAACACACACACACACGCACGCACACGCACACGCATACACATGCACCGCCCTGCTATGGTACAGCCCAAAATAAATATGCATGTTTTATTGTCACATACACCGGATAGGTCCAGTGAAATGTGTTGTTTTCTACTGTCTACTACAGGTCAGGTTTACAGACAGGGGCCTCTGTCACTTTTGGGGACCTTTCCAAAGGGAAAGCAATGTAAAAGTAGATTTACACTGGAGGGATGACTAAGTACTGTCACTTATACAGTGCCTTCAGAATGTAAGGGGAATGAAAGTATTCATACCCCTTGACTTTTTCCACATTTTGTTGTGTTACAGCCTGAATTTAAAATGGATTACGTTTAGATTTTGTGTCACTGATCTACATACAATACCCCATAGTGTCAAAGTGGAATTACACTATATATAGAAAAGTATTTGACCGCACATACACACACACACACACACACACACACAACTGTATATATATATACAAAAGTATGTTGACACCCCTTCAAATTAGTGGATTTGGCTATTTCAGTCACACCCGTTGCTGACTGGTTTATAAAATCGAGCACACCGCCATGCAATCTCCATAGACAAACATTGACATTCGAATGGCCTTACTGAAGAGCTCAGTGACTTTCAAAGTGGCACCGTCATAGGATGCCAACTTTCCAACAAGTCAGTTTGTCAAATGTTTTGCCCTACTAGAGTTACCCCAGTCAACTGTAAGAGCGGTTATTGTGAAGTGGAAAAGTCTAGGAGAAACAACGGTTCAGCCGCGAAGTGGTAGGCCACACAAGCTTACAGAACTGGACCGCCGAGTGCTGAAGCGCGTAGCACTGTCCTTGTTTGCAACACTCACAACTGAGTTGCAAACTGCCTCTGGAAGCAACACCCGCACAAGAACTGTTTGTCGGGAGCTTCATGAAATGGGTTTCTATGGTTGTGCAGCCGCACACAAGCCTAAGATCACCATGTGCAACGCCAAGTGTTGGCTTGAGTGGTGTAAAGCCCCCTGCCATTGGACTCTGGAGCAGTGGAATTGCGTTCTCTGGAGTGATGAATCACACATCATAATCTGGCAGTCCGACAGACAAATCTGGGTTTGGTGGATGCCAGGAGAACACTACCTGCCATGCAAAGTGCCAACTGTAAAGTTTGGTGGATGAGGAATAATGGTCTGGGGCTGTTTTTCATAGTTCAGGCTAGGCCCATTTGTTCCAGTGAAGGGAAATCTTAATGCTACAGCATTCAATGACATTGTGGCCGATTCTGTCCTTCCAACTTTGTGGCAACAGTTTGGGTGTCACGTTCGTTGAATGGAGGAGACCAAGGCGCAGCGTGATATGAATACATGATACTTTTAATAAAGAATAAAACACATAAGACACTTAACAAACTATACAAAATAACAACACGACCGTGAAGCTACAATATAAACGTGCAGACACAGGCAACTAGACATAGACAATAACCAAACGAAATACCCAAAGAAGACGGCTGCCTAAATATGGTTCCCAATCAGAGACAACGATAAACACCTGCCTCTAATTGAGAACCAATCTAGGCAACCATAGACATACAGTGCCTTGCGAAAGTATTCGGCCCCCTTGAACTTTGCGACCTTTTGCCACATTTCAGGCTTCAAACATAAAGATATAAAACTGTATTTTTTTGTGAAGAATCAACAACAAGTGGGACACAATCATGAAGTGGAACGACATTTATTATTTTTAACAAATCAAAAACTGAAAAATTGGGCATGCAAAATTATTCAGCCCCCTTAAGTTAATACTTTGTAGCGCCACCTTTTGCTGCGATTACAGCTGTAAGTCGCTTGGGGTATGTCTCTATCAGTTTTGCACATCGAGAGACTGACATTTTTTCCCATTCCTCCTTGCAAAACAGCTCGAGCTCAGTGAGGTTGGATGGAGAGCATTTGTGAACAGCAGTTTTCAGTTCTTTCCACAGATTCTCGATTGGATTCAGGTCTGGACTTTGACTTGGCCATTCTAACACCTGGATATGTTTATTTTTGAACCATTCCATTGTAGATTTTGCTTTATGTTTTGGATCATTGTCTTGTTGGAAGACAAATCTCCGTCCCAGTCTCAGGTCTTTTGCAGACTCCATCAGGTTTTCTTCCAGAATGGTCCTGTATCATTCGTTCCACTTCATGATTGTGTCCCACTTGTTGTTGATTCTTCACAAAAAAATACAGTTTTATATCTTTATGTTTGAAGCCTGAAATGTGGCAAAAGGTCGCAAAGTTCAAGGGGGCCGAATACTTTCGCAAGGCACTGTATATAAACACCTAGATGATAAACAACCCCATAAACCTACAAAACCCCTACACAGTACAAAAACACATACATCACCCATGTCACACCCTGACCTAACCAAAACAGTAAAGAAAACAAAGAATACTCAGGTCAGGGCGTGACATTGGGGAAGGCCCTTTCCTGTTTCAGCATGAAAATGCCCCTGTGTACAAAGCGAGGTCAATACAGAAATGGTTTATCAAAATTGGTGTGGAAGAACTTGACTGGCCTGCACAAAGCCCTGATCTCAACCCCATCGAACACCTTTGGGATGAATTGGAATGCTAACTGAGAGCCAGGCCTAATTGCCCAACATCAGTGTCCGACCTAACTAATGCTCCTGTGGCTGAATGGAAGCAAGTCCTTGCAGCAATGTTCCAACATCTAGTGGAAAGCCTTCCCAGAAGAGTGGAGGCTGTTATAGCAGCAAAGGGGGGGACCAACTAGATATTTTTTTTATATCTAGACCGACTAGATATTTTTGATTCTGGAACGAGATGTTTGATGAGCAGGTGTCTACATACTTTTGGTCATGCAGTGTATGTTTTTAGACATTTTTACAAACTAATCTAAAATTAAATGCTGACATGTCTTGAGTCAATAAGTATTCAACCCCTTTGTTATGCCCAAATAATTTCAGGAGTAAACATGTGCTTAACAAGTCACATAATATGTTGCATGGACTAACTGTGTACAATAATGGTGTTTTTGAATGACTACCTCATCTCTGTACCCCCACACATACAATTATCTGTAAGGTCCCTCAGTCGAGCAGTGAATTTCAAACACAGATTCAACGACAATGGCCAGGGAGGTTTTCCAATGACTCGCAAAGAAGGGCACCTTTCGGTAGATGGGTAATCATTTTTAAAAAGCGGACACTGAATATCCCTTTGAGCAAATATTCCAAAACAAACATCCTGTTTTCAATAAGGCACTAAAGTAAAACTGAAAAACATGTGACAAAGAAAATAGCTTTATGTCCTGATTACAAAGCATTATGTTTTTGTTAAATCCAATAACACATCACTGAGTACCACTCTTAATTTTTTGAAGCATAGTGGAGGCTGCATCATGTTGCTTGTATTCGTTAAGGACTGGGAAGTTTTTTAGGATAAAAAATAAACAAGCTATTAATTTCACTTTGGATGGTGTATCAATACACCCAGTCACTACAAAGATACATGTGTCCTTCCTAACGCATTTGGCGGAGAGGAAGGAAACTGTTAAAGGATTTCACTATGAGGCCAATGGTGATTTTAAACTACTTACAGAGCTAATCCAACACAACAAATTACTGAGTACAACTCTTCATATTTCCAAGCATGGTGTTGGCTGCATCATGTTATGGGTATGCTTGTCATCGGCAAGGACTGGGGAGTTCTTTAGGATAAAAAGAATAGGAATAGAGCTAAGCACAAGCAAAGTCCTAGAGGAAAATGTTGTTCAGTTTCCTTTAAAACAGACACTGGGAGACAAATCCACCTTTCAGAAGGACAATAACACTGGAGTTACTTACCAAGACGACATTGAATGTTCCTGAGTGGCCTAGTTACAGTTTTGACTTAAATCAGCTTAGAAAATCTATGGCAAGACTTAAAAATGGCTGTCTAGCAATGATCAACAACCAACTTGACAGAGCTTGAAGAATTTTAAAAAGAATAATGAGCAATTATTGTAAAATCCAGGTTTGCAAATCTCTTAGCGACTTACCCAGAAAAACGAACAGCTGTAATCGCTGCTAAAGGTGCTTCTAACATCTATTGACTCAGGGGAGTGAATACTTGTATCTTTCCAATCAAAATATGAGTGTTTTGTTTTCCATTAATGCAAATAAATTAAATAGTAGAATTGGCAACAAAACAATGACAATTAAATTCATTTTAATCCCATTTTGTAACACAACAGAATGTGGGAAAAAATCACGGGGTGTGAATATTTTCTGAAGGAACTTTCTAGAGAATATTGTCGCTGGACCTGCTATAACGTCATGTTTGTGGTTGTCCTCAGGATGTCGGGCGATGCCTTCAAAACTGGCCACTAGGGGCAATGGTGAACACTATTACCATCAAGTAGGCTTGCGGCGTGTTACGGCGTTGTCGATGGGGATGACGGATGGGCGTAAGCCACGTTCAATCCCAGTGCTTGGTAACCTTAACCCTTAACTTGATGACTGTGGTCCAGGGTCCGGTTTCCCAAAAAGCAGCTTAAGGCTAAGTTCATCGTTAGAACCATCGAGTTCAGAGCCACTAAACAGAGCACAAGACTGGTCTCTCACTGGTATTATAGTCAGTCAAAACACATTTTAAGCTCTATATTTTATTTTTTTAAATGTTATTATTAGCTTTTATTTATTCAGGGTAGCCCAATTGAGACCACAGTCTTATTCCCATTGGTGCCCTGGGTACAAACATTTTCTCAAAATAGGAAGAACAATGTACTTTACAATTAAAACAAGAAGAATAAAAAGAAGCACAAGACACAAACTCAACACCACAACCTCACAATTTCAACAAATATACCACCGCAATCAATCGAAGCAACTGAAATCATCAATGAATTCATTCACCACCAGAGTCGAGACCAGAGGGACCTCAAGAGTTAATCAATCCTGAGAGCGTGTTTGGTAGCTCATTCTTTTATACTTCACAAAGGAAGTTAGGTAAGCTAATAAGTAATGGATAGTGTCAACACTCGCACAACTCGTGTGTTTGTGTGTGTGTGTGTGTGTGTGTGTGTGTGTCTGTGTCTGTGTCTGTGTCTGTGTGTGTGTGTGTGTGTGTGTGTGTGTGTGTGTGTGTGTGTGTGTGTGTGTGTGTGTGTGTGTGTGTGTGTGTGTGTGTGTGTGTGTGTGTGTGTGTGTGTGTGTGTGTGACATTACACACAGGTTGGCTGGTCAAAAAATATATTTGAAATAAATTGCCCAGGGAGCCTGTGAGACTTTGATAAATGGAGCCTGATTATTTTGAAGCTGTGTGTACATGGACAGGGTCGGCGCTAGAGAAAACCGTGTCAGTTTTCTGGCAGGTAGAGACATGTCTGTCAGCAGCTCTACAGAGAGACTCTGGTTGTAGACACCTGACATCCAAAAATAGTATAGGTTTATATTCTATTTTGTTGATTAAATTAAATATTTGTGTATGTGTATGTGTGTGTGTGTGTGTGTGTGTGTGTGTGTGTGTGTGTGTGTGTGTGTGTGTGTGTGTGTGTGTGTGTGTGTGTGTGTGTGTGTGTGTGTGTGTGTACTGTACGCATGTGAGTGTGAAATGGTTACTATATATGCAGTAGGGTCAGTAATTATTGGATCCCTTGATGAAGATTAACAAATTATAAAATTATTATAATTATTATAAAATAAATAATACAAATAGTGAGCTATATTTTATGCTTAAAATAAAATGTATATATTATTTATACAATTGCTCAGAGAAAGAGATTTTGTTTAACAAGTTATAAAACAAAATCTCAAAAAAGATATTAGTAAAAAATATTGGATCCCCTGTTTTCAATGCTTCAGCACACTACCTTGCGATGATAACGACACTGAATCTTTTTCAACAATATTTTATGAGATCGGAGAACACACTGGAAGATACCATTCCTCCATACAGAATCTCTCCAGATCTTTGATATCTTTTATCTGCCCTTATGGACTACCTTCTTCAATTCAAACCACAGGTTTTCAAAAGTCCGGCGTTTTAACCCCTATATTATCACTTTGTAGTACTTATTACAAAATATATTTCTCTGAGCAATAGGAAAATAAAAATGTTGGAGCATATTATATAGCTCAGAATTGTTTTATTTTTTATATTATATATTTTTTGCTTATCTTTATCAAGGGATCCAACAATTACACAGTATGTGTGTGAAAAGAGTTTCAAACCACAAATTACTCTCTAATAGCCAGTGTCCCAATTTGGCACCCTATTCCCTATATAGTGCACTACTTTTGACCAGAACCCATAGGGTGCCATTTGGGACACAAAGAATATCTTGTATGAATTACAGCTTCTTAGCCCTCTCAGAGCTTGCACTCAGCACAAGGAAGATGTCCCAAGGCGTTTTCCACAGGGAAAAGTTAGCAGCCATCTTTGATGGTTAACCTCTGCTGACCCTTATCTAAAAGCTGGCCCAGGCTCCCACAGCATGGAACTCCTGCTTCTCATTACACCGCAGTCCAATGAGTTGGAGGGGGAGGGGGGGGTTCAATCTTGAACATGGCAACCTGGGCATGAGGTTTTACTAGGATGCATTGCCATGTTCGAGACACAGACACGCACAAGCGTTGGATTCAATCCCACCTATTCAAAGACGAAAAGTAGGCAGGGGGTTAAGACCTCTGGTTAACTCATAGCAATACCGCAACTGTGAAGTGGTTCCAAAAATCTATTGATTTGAGAATAGAATGTCAAAATGAAGGACAAATGTTTAATGAAGGTAACTATAGGCCTTGCCTTTTGGAGATGGTGGATGGTGCACTATCAATCGTTGTATACATTTTAGCTAAATGGTTCCTTAGACTGCTGCAGTCATTCTACCACATTAGCAATGTCCCAGACTTAGCCAGGCTAACAAGATGGTGACAATCCCCTCAAGAGGTCCTCCTCCAAGTTACAAAATAATCTGGCCAACAAATAAACAGTTAAGGGATTCCAGCGTCGAGCCCATTGTGACAGATGTTAGTGTATTCATTTATTTTACCTTTATTTAACAAGGCAAGTCAGTTAAAAACAAATTCTTATTTTCAATGGCGACCTAGGAACAGTGGGTTAACTGCCTGTTCAGGGGCAGAACAACAGATTTGTACCTTGTCAGCTCGGGGGTTTGAACTTGCAACCTCTTGGTTACTAGTCCAACGCTCTAACCACTAGGCTACCCTGCCGCCCCCGTATAAAGATAGACTCAGTGGAGAACTCCAAAGTGAGAGACCTCGTCTTTCTGGTGGATAAGTCCTGGCTCTGTGTTGGAGAGCAGGAGGAAGTACTGCGACCAGGAGACAGAGATGCAGGCAGGCAGCACGACAGCGCAGCTGCCATCAGTCATTAGCTTTTTGAGGTACCTATGACATCATTCCGGGGTAGAAAAACAAGCCCAATAGCTTTAGTCAAAGACCTAAAGCATCATCTCTGTGAAGGCCAATGATACTCATCCTGCACATTGCTCTGAATCTGAGTGGATCAGTGGGTATGTCTGTATGTATGTATGTCTGTCTGTCTGTGGATCATTTTGATATAAATGCGTGCGTGTGTGCTTGATTATGTGTGTGTGTCTGTGTGGCGATCAGCACCACTTTTCTCTCACTGCATATAGCGCTTCCACCAAAGCACAATGGAGTGCATAAACAGTAGTCCCAGTCATATCATCCCATAAACAGTAGCCTCAGACCTATCCTCCCATAAACAGTAGCCTCAGACCTATCCTCCCGTTAAACAGTAGCCTCAGAGCTATCCTCCCATAAACAGAAGCCTCAGTCCTATCCTCATATAAACAGTAGCCCCAGGCCTATCCTCCTTTAAACAGTAGCCTCAGGCCTATCCTCTTATAAACAGTAGCCTCAGTCCTATCCTCCCATAAACAGTAGCCTCAGTCCTATCCTCCTATAAACAGTAGCCTCAGTCCTATCCTCCTATAAACAGTAGCCTCGGACCTATCCTCCTATAAACAGCCAGCAGCATACCACCCTGCATACCACTGCTGGCTTGCTTCTGAAGCTAAGCAGTTGGTCCTGGTCAGTTAAGGGTTGGTCCTGGTCAGTTTTCCATAAACAGTAGCCTCAGACCTATCCTCCCATAAACAGTAGCCTCAGGCCTATCCTCCCATAAACAGTAGCTTCAGGCCTATCCTCCCATAAACAGTAGCCTCAGGCCTATCCTCCCATAAACAGTAGCCTCAGGCCTATCCTCCCATAAACAGTAGCTTCAGGCCTATCCTCCCATAAACAGTAGCCTCAGGCCTATCCTCCCATAAACAGTAGCCTCAGGCCTATCTTCCCATAAACAGTAGCCTCAGGCCTATCTTCCCATAAACAGTAGCCTCAGACCTCCTATAAACAGTAGCGTCAGACCTCCCATAAACAGCCTCCCATAAAGCACCAGAAACTCCCAACAGCCACCTGTACAGGACCTCTGTCTCTCATCTGTGTCTCATTTACCTCCTCTCGTCCCAGCAGTGGTGTGTGTGTGTGTGTGTGTGTGAATATAAATATTAATATGATTTCACAGAACATGTTGTTTGCACTGTCAAGTTAAACAGAGAATTACAGTAGGCTATAACCCATCGAATTTCCCCCCGAATGTAAGTACACCAGCTTATGATTATTTTAAAAACAAACATGTTTTAACTAACTAATAAATAGGGTAGCCATCTACATCAATCCGTTAACAAACTAGCAAAAACATAATTCACACTCTATGTTTAACAATGTCCATTCTTGCTTTTTATGGACTGTCATTAGTAATAACCTTACCGTTACCATGTCATTACCTTATTTCAATAGTCAAGTTGAACAATAAACACCAGCCACGGGATATTGGTGAAGAATTAGATAATTATTGATTCTTTATATGCACATTTTATCATGTTTTAAATTTAAATTTAGAGAGGGTTTAGCACTAGAATTCACATGCAATCTGCATTTAATGGGGATTTTAAAAAAAACATTTTTTTTTTGCATTTTGCTCATGTTATTAACTATTTGTAATAGATAGCCTAGCCTATAGGCCTAGACTAGACCTCACATCAAAAGAGGATAAATTGACGGTCATCCAACTGTAATTGTGCATAATTTAATAAAGTATCAGTTGATGTAGTTGCAACATTTCTGATATTATCCTAGCCTACTGAATTATCACCTTCAAGACACATAAATAAGTCAGTCACTTTTATGAAGGCTGTTGCTGGCGGCCCTTGCTCTCCCTTCCCTTGACACTTCTCTCAAGCCCGAGAATGTTAATAACCAAATTCCGCACAGGGTGGTTCTCAGCTCCGTGGAGATTCTCATGTTAAAGCCCTATCGACTGGAGCCATCGTAAAAATGTTAGTCTAATTATCACTTCAAAATACTAAGTTTCAATGAGTAGCTACTTTTCGACACATATGCAGGCGTTGTGACAGCAGCTATCACAAAATGCTGCCTTCTCCGCCTCACCCTCACATTCGACGTCTCTGACTTCAATTAAACGCCAATTAAAATGTCAGGCAGGTGAGAAGAGCGAGGTTTTATCGAGGTTAGACTAATATTTCATTACTCACGGTGTGTAGCCAGTAGCTTATTTTAAACAGATCCCATTTGAGTCCTTTAAACCCGTGTAATCACATTTATATTTGTGTAGGCTATTTTTGTTAGAGAGGGCCCGTTCGCAGTCTAGCTGCATTTCGTAAAATTAAAACTGGGCATCTATTATTTAGATTTTAACCTCCTGTCTGAACTATAGCCTGTATTTAATGTTTATGGCAAGAACAAAACAAAGAGGCTTTATAGAATGTATGTAAGCCGATAACATTATCTATATAACATCTAATATATGCCTTTTGATTTGAATTCGTTCGATTCATGCTTTTCTGGGCCTAAAATAGATAAGTATATATTTGTTTTAAGCCTATGCATTTTGAGTAATTTGAGGGAAAGATGTTGGAAATAGAACATAATGTTTTGTAATAAATAAACATCTGTCATGATAGACGGCTACAGCTATTATACATACCTTTCATTCGATGTCAAATGCCTCCATCTTCATTTCTAAGAAAACACGTTTTGTTTTAAACGCATATGCTATTTCTTTGCAATTAAAATTGTAGTTATATTATGAATATAGGCCGAATGGATATTCATCACGCTTGCCCCACAGACAAGCATTCATTTCCAGATTCCTATTTTCAGTAGTATTGAGGCAATATGTGATCGATTGCGACTATGGAATATTCTATAGAATATCCCCAACAATGGCGCGAGTCTTCAATAGTTTCCTCCTGTTTAATAGCGCCATCTAGAAGCTAAATAGTGTACCACACATCATGGTATATGGTTATTTGAGATGTTGGACTTAAGTCTCGAACTTTAGCCTTACATTTTAGTAATTTAGCATACGGTCTTATCCATAGCGATTTACAGTAGTGAGTGCATACATATTGTGACTTTTTTTTCGTACTGGTCCCCGTGGGAATCAAACCCATAACCCTGGCGCATGCTCTACCAACTGGGATACACGGGACTAGTTATCTCACATACGTGTAGCCACACTTTCATTCTTCAAGTTCATAGACACTTGGGCAACAGAATAGCCTACACTAAAGCTCTCGGCAATGAGGGATTCACAGAGGATTTTGATTTATAATTGATTTACAATAAAGTATCGACAAGAAACATGTAGTAACCTTCATTAATAAATATGTATATTATCTCAATTATCACATGTAGGCCTATGTGTTATGAAAGTTGTTTTGCCTATATAAAACATAGGATTGTAGGCCGAATGGGATCTGGAGAACATAATACCTAATGTGCCAAAATCACCCACGTTGATATGCTACTTTCGTGGGACTCACAAAATGATATGAGTGACAGCTGGCTACTTTTCACGTCTAAGATTATATATATATTTTTATTGTTAACGCGGTCCTTGCAGAGTAGTACCCACCGTCTGCTTAGAATTGGCCTAACCTTGACGCGTGCACCTGCTTCTTATTTCCAGATGCTATCAATCTACTCGTCGATACAGCCTGTCATCATTGTGACCGCAGGCGAGAAGAGCCAGTTGAGATGCGGTTGATAAGTGGACAAACCGCCACGTGACATTAACCCAGTTTAAGGTGTAGTAGCTTGGTGTACAGTGCCTTCAGAAAGTATTCATACCCCTTGACTCATTCCACATTTTGTTGTGTTACAGCCTGAATTCAAAATGGATTACATTCATTTTTTTCTCACCCATCTACACACAATACCCCGATAGTGAAAACATGTTTTTAGAAATGTTTGCTAATTTGTTGAAAAATGAAATACAGAAATATCTCATTTACATAAGTATTCACACCCCTGAGTCAATACATCAACTTTGGCAGTGATTACAGCTGTGAGTCTTTCTGGGTAAGTCTCTAAGAGCCTTGCACACCTGGATTTGCACATTATTCTTGAAAAAATTCTTCAAGCCCTGTGAAGTTGGTTGCTGATTATTACTAGACATCCATTTTCAAGTCCTACCATAGATTTTCAAGCTGTATAACTAGGCCACTCAGGAACATCCAATGTCATCTTGGTAAACTCCAGTGTAGATTTGGCCTTGTGTTTTAGGTTATTGTCCTTCTGAAAAAGGAATTGATCTGCCAGTGTCTTGTGGAAAGTAGACTGAACCAGGTTTTCCTCTAGGATTTTGCCTGTGTTTAGCTCTATTCCGTTTCTTTTTTATCCTGAAAAACTCCCCAGTCCTTAACAATTACCCATAACAAGATGCAGCCACTACTATGTTTGAAAATATGGAGAGTGGTAACCAATAATGTGTTGTATTATATTTGCCCCAAACATTACACTTTGCAGTATTACTTTAGTGCCTTGTTCCAAACAGAATGCTTATGTAACGGATGTGAAACGCTAGCTTAGTTAGCGGTGGTGCGCGCTAAATAGCATTTCAATCGGTGACGTCACTTGCTCTGAGACCTTGAAGTAGTAGTTCCCCTTGCTCTGCAAGGGCCGCGGCTTTTGTGGAGCGATGGGTAATGATGCTTTTTGGGTGACTGTTGTTGATGTGTGCAGAGGGTCCCTGGTTCGCGCCCGGGTATGGGCGAGGGGACGGTATAAAGTTGTACTGTTACACATATGTTTGAATATTATTAGTCTGTACAGGCTTCCTTCTTTCCACTCTGTCAATTAGGTTGGTATTGTGGAGTAACTACAATGTTGTTGATCCACCCTCTGTTCTCTCCTATCACAGCCATTAAACTCTGTTACTGTTTTAAAGTCCCCATTGGCCTCATGGTGAAATCCCTGAGCGGTTTCCTTCCTCTCTGGCAACTGAGTTAGGAAGGAGGTCTGTATCTTTGTAGTGACTGGGTGTATCAATACAGTACACCATCCGTTGTATGTGTAGGCTACAAAGATGAGGTAGTCATTCAAAGATCATGTTAAACACTATTATTGCACAGTGAGTCCATGCAACTTATTATGTGACTTGTTAAGCACATTTTTACTCTTGAAATTATTTAGCCTTGCCGTAAGAAAGGGGTTGAATACTTATTGACTCAAGACATTTCAGCTTTTCATTTTTTAATTAATTTGTAAAAAATTCTAAAAATAGGAATACCGCGTTGAAATTATGGGGTATTGTGTGTTGGCCAGTGACACAAATTCTCAACTTAATCCATTTTAAATTCAGGCTGTAACTCAACAAAATGTGTAAAAAGTCAAGGGGTGTGAATACATTCTGATGGCACTGTGGCACAGAGGCATAGAAATCGACGAACCAACCATTTAGGCCTAACCAGGCACATTGTACTGTCCTCCTTGAGGAGTTTCTAACCAAAATGGGAGACACGGCCAAACTCCATCACGAAGTGCATGCAAAAGCAGAACACACGTGAAACGCAAATAATTTATTCTGAAAAATGTTTTTTCTTGAACCAAAAAAGTTCTAGATTTATGCAATATTGTAATTTATTCATTAAGGCAGCTTACCATATATGCTCAGCAATGTAACCTACAAGCCTAGTGATTTGCATATTTGGTTTTCTGTCATTTCAGTGAAATATTAAATTCAAATATTCAAAACAGTTTGAATCAGCCTACTCAAAATAACCATATTAGTTATGGGAACAAGGAAATTGATGATTGATTGATTTACTAACCTCCTAAAACTTGCTGTCATGTCATTCCAATTACCTAACATTATTTTGACAGAGGGTACAAAATGAAGTGTAACACTTGCCCTCTCTCTCATTCTCCTCTCTGGCCCGTGTCCCTCTGAACAAAAAACCTACACTGAGACGCCTGATTTAGGGGATCACAAACGTAGACGGAGCGCTACGGGATCCCTCACTCCTGACAAAAGGAGAGAGAGAAACTGGTGGGAGAAGGAGGAGACATTAATTTCCCTCTCAGCTGTAGGCCTTGTCGGATCCCCAGCCTACATTCCCCTCTCAGCTGTAGGCCTTGTCGGATCCCCAGTCTACATTCCCCTCTCAGCTGTAGGCCTAGTCGGATCCCCAGCCTACATTCCCCTCTCAGCTGTAGGCCTAGTCGGATCCCCAGCCTACATTCCCCTCTCAATTGTAGGCGTTGTCAGATCCCCAGCCTACATTCCCCTCTCAGCTGTAGGCCTTGTCGGATTCCCAGCCTAAATTCCAACGGCTGACGTGGAGTCTGAGTCCCTGCATGTGGCCTCCAGTCTGTCCATGCAGACATGATGGACGCTTGGTTGTTAGTTTGGGACCAGACATTGGAGGGGTAGTGGGGGGGGGGGGGGGGGGGGGGGTATAAAGGGGAAATGTAGTCTAGAGACATTTCGGTGACTCTTACTACATTTCTGACCTCCCGAAGCTTCAGGAATGTCTAGGCCACCTCCTGTGTGTCTCACGCTCATGCCGGTAGCACGTTGCCACGGTTATCTCTAAAATATGCTCCAACCCAATAACATTGATCAGGTCCCCCCAGAGCAGTCAGAGAGAAACATCTAGCTCACAGAGTTCATAGTGAGGTCAAAGGTAATGCAGCTCCTTTTCTCTCTGCGGAGACAGATAAGCTGATTCTGACACAGGACAGGATTTGGAGACTGTTCGGCCCCAGGTGGGTGAATCATGGATTTTGTGTTTCCTAGTGCCAAGTAGATGTCAAGTGAACCTAGTGTTTGGAATCTCCAGATTCTTAGCTAGATATCAATGTCCATGCTCACATAGACCTGATACTTACCTACATTACCATAATCAGATCATGTAATGTGATGTACAACTACAGTACCCATAAACCAATACACTGTACTTGTAGTGTATGTACAGTATGACAGTCTTAGATTAAAATAATGAGTTTGACTGTTTTGTTTGTTTAAAAACACAATACAAATACACATGTGGCTACAATGCTTTTAAACTCATTGAGGATAAAAAATTTTAAAAAATTAAGTTCAAACTAATTTCCATTGTGCTCTTCTCTAAATGACAGAAAGGCTTGATCGAAGGTAGGGAGCATCAATGGTGCAGGGCAGAGAGAAAAAGTAAAGACAGTTCAGGAGCTCGTCGTCAGGGCACCTCACCATGTCCGATTTGTTTTTACAGTTCCCCCGTAACCGCTGGTTGCTCGTCCTCCGCTGCTGAAAGTGTAGCACCCATTTGGTGTGATTGCCCATAGCAGCATGGAAACGTGCAGAAAGCCCACCACACATTGGCTGTTTGGTCCGGAACAGGACGGACCCTCCTCTGCCATTTCTGCACACCGTGTTCGGTGCTCACGGTGCTCATCTTTCTTTTGTATCACTCATATCAGGAAACGCCCCCCCAGTCAGGGTGATCTGGGAGTCAGGGTGATCTGGGAGTCAGGGTGATCTGGGATTCCGGGTGATCTGGGACTCTGGGGGATCTGGGAGTCAGGGTGATCTGGGACTCCGGGCGATCTGTGAGTCAGGGTGATCTGGGACTCCGGGCGATCTGGGAGTCAGGGCGATCTGGGAGTCTGGGCGATCTGGGACTCTGGGTGATCTGCGAGTCAGGGTGATCTGGGACTCAAGGCGATCTGGGAGTCAGGGCGATCTGGGACTCAAGGCGATCTGGGACTCTGGGTGATCTGGGAGTCAGGATGATCTGGGACTCAGGGGGATCTGGGACTCAGATTGATCTGGGACTCAGGGTGATCTGGGACTCAGGGTGATCTGGGACTCTGGGTGATCTGGGACTCAGGGTTATCTGGGACTCTGGGTGATCTGGGAGTCAGGGTGATCTGTGAGTCAGGGTGATCTGGGACTCTGGGTGATCTGTGAGTCAGGGCGATCTGGGACTCTGGGTGATCTGGGACTCAGGGTGATCTGGGAGTCAGGGTGATCTGGGACTCAAGGCGATCTGGGAGTCAGGGCGATCTGGGACTCAAGGCGATCTGGGACTCAAGGCGATCTGGGACTCAAGGCAATCTGGGACTCTGGGTGATCTGGGAGTCAGGATGATCTGGGACTCAGGGGGATCTGGGACTCAGGGGGATCTGGGACTCAGATTGATCTGGGACTCAGGGTGATCTGGGACTCAGGGTGATCTGGGACTCTGGGTGATCTGGGACTCTGGGTGATCTGGGACTCTGGGTGATCTGGGACTCAGGGTTATCTGGGACTCTGGGTGATCTGGGACTCAGGGTTATCTGGGACTCTGGGTGATCTGGGAGTCAGGGTGATCTGTGAGTCAGGGTGATCTGGGACTCTGGGTGATCTGGGAGTCAGGATGATCTGGGACTCAGGGGGATCTGGGACTCAGGGGGATCTGGGACTCAGGGGGATCTGGGACTCAGATTGATCTGGGACTCAGGGTGATCTGGGACTCAGGGTGATCTGGGACTCTGGGTGATCTGGGACTCTGGGTGATCTGGGACTCTGGGTGATCTGGGACTCAGGGTTATCTGGGACTCTGGGTGATCTGGGAGTCAGGGTGATCTGTGAGTCAGGGTGATCTGGGACTCTGGGTGATCTGTGAGTCAGGGCGATCTGGGACTCTGGGTGATCTGGGACTCAGGGTGATCTGGGACTCAGGGTTATCTGGGACTCTGGGTGATCTGGGAGTCAGGGTGATCTGGGAGTCAGGGTGATCTGGGACTCTGGGTGATCTGCGAGTCAGGGTGATCTGGGACTCAAGGCGATCTGGGAGTCAGGGTGATCTGGGAGTCAGGGTGATCTGGGACTCAAGGCGATCTGGGAGTCAGGGCGATCTGGGACTCAAGGCGATCTGGGAGTCAGGGCGATCTGGGACTCAAGGCGATCTGGGACTCAAGGCGATCTGGGACTCAAGGCAATCTGGGACTCTGGGTGATCTGGGAGTCAGGATGATCTGGGACTCAGGGGGATCTGGGACTCAGGGGGATCTGGGACTCAGATTGATCTGGGACTCAGGGTGATCTGGGACTCAGGGTGATCTGGGACTCTGGGTGATCTGGGACTCTGGGTGATCTGGGACTCTGGGTGATCTGGGACTCAGGGTTATCTGGGACTCTGGGTGATCTGGGACTCAGGGTTATCTGGGACTCTGGGTGATCTGGGAGTCAGGGTGATCTGTGAGTCAGGGTGATCTGGGACTCTGGGTGATCTGGGAGTCAGGATGATCTGGGACTCAGGGGGATCTGGGACTCAGGGGGATCTGGGACTCAGATTGATCTGGGACTCAGGGTGATCTGGGACTCAGGGTGATCTGGGACTCTGGGTGATCTGGGACTCTGGGTGATCTGGGACTCTGGGTGATCTGGGACTCAGGGTTATCTGGGACTCTGGGTGATCTGGGAGTCAGGGTGATCTGTGAGTCAGGGTGATCTGGGACTCTGGGTGATCTGTGAGTCAGGGCGATCTGGGACTCTGGGTGATCTGGGACTCAGGGTGATCTGGGACTCAGGGTTATCTGGGACTCTGGGTGATCTGGGAGTCAGGGTGATCTGGGAGTCAGGGTGATCTGGGACTCTGGGTGATCTGCGAGTCAGGGTGATCTGGGACTCAAGGCGATCTGGGAGTCAGGGTGATCTGGGAGTCAGGGTGATCTGGGACTCAAGGCGATCTGGGAGTCAGGGCGATCTGGGACTCAAGGCGATCTGGGACTCTGGGTGATCTGGGACTCTGGGTGATCTGGGAGTCAGGGTGATCTGGGACTCAGGGGGATCTGGGACTCAGAGTGATCTGGGAGTCAGGGTGATCTGGGACTCTGGGTGATCTGCGAGTCAGGGTGATCTGGGACTCAAGGCGATCTGGGAGTCAGGGTGATCTGGGAGTCAGGGTGATCTGGGACTCAAGGCGATCTGGGAGTCAGGGCGATCTGGGACTCAAGGCGATCTGGGACTCTGGGTGATCTGGGACTCTGGGTGATCTGGGAGTCAGGGTGATCTGGGACTCAGGGGGATCTGGGACTCAGAGTGATCTGGGACTCTGGGTGATCTGGGACTCAGGGTGATCTGGGACTCAGGGTTATCTGGGACTCTGGGTGATCTGGGAGTCAGGGTGATCTGGGAGTCAGGGTGATCTGGGACTCTGGGTGATCTGCGAGTCAGGGTGATCTGGGACTCAAGGCGATCTGGGAGTCAGGGTGATCTGGGAGTCAGGGTGATCTGGGACTCAAGGCGATCTGGGAGTCAGGGCGATCTGGGACTCAAGGCGATCTGGGACTCTGGGTGATCTGGGACTCTGGGTGATCTGGGAGTCAGGGTGATCTGGGACTCAGGGGGATCTGGGACTCAGAGTGATCTGGGAGTCAGGGTGATCTGGGACTCTGGGTGATCTGCGAGTCAGGGTGATCTGGGACTCAAGGCGATCTGGGAGTCAGGGTGATCTGGGAGTCAGGGTGATCTGGGACTCAAGGCGATCTGGGAGTCAGGGCGATCTGGGACTCAAGGCGATCTGGGACTCTGGGTGATCTGGGACTCTGGGTGATCTGGGAGTCAGGGTGATCTGGGACTCAGGGGGATCTGGGACTCAGAGTGATCTGGGACTCAGGGTGATCTGGGACTCAGGGTGATCTGGGACTCAGGGTGATCTGGGACTCAGGGTGATCTGGGACTCAGGGTGATCTGGGACTCTGGGTGATCTGGGACTCTGGGTGATCTGGGACTCTGGGTGATCTGGGACTCAGGGTAATCTGGGACTAAGGGTTATCTGGGACTCAGGGTTATCTGGGACTCTGGGTGATCTGGGAGTCAGGGTGATCTGTTAGTCAGGGTGATCTGGGACTCTGGGTGATCTGTGAGTCAGGGCGATCTGGGACTCTGGGTTATCTGGGACTCTGGGTGATCTGGAACTCAGGGTGATCTGGGACTCAGGGTTATCTGGGACTCTGGGTGATCTGGGAGTCAGGGTGATCTGGGACTCTGGGTGATCTGGGAGTCAGGGTGATCTGGGAGTCCGGGTGATCTGGGAGTCAGGGTGATCTGGGAGTCAGGGTGATCTGGGAATCAGGGTGATCTGGGAGTCAGGGTGATCTGGGAGTCAGGGTGATCTGGGAATCAGGGTGATCTGGGAGTCAGGGTGATATGGGAGTCAGGGTGATCACGTATAAGGCTTTAAAGGGATACTTTGTGATTTTGGCAATGAAACCCTTTATCTACTTCCCCAGAGTCAGATGAATTCATGGATACCATTTTTATGTTTCTTTGAAGGAAGTTGCTTACTAGCACTAGTGAAATTGCTAACTAGCGTTAGCGTAATGACTGGAAGTCTATGGGTATTTGCTAGCTACACAGTACCCATAGACTTCTAGTCATTGCGCTAATGCTAGTTAGCATTGGCTCGTGAAACTAACTCAAACTTCCTTCATAATGTACACAGAGACATAACAATGGAATCCACGAGTTCATCTGACTCTGGGGAAGCAGATAAAGGGCCTCATCTGACTCTGGGTCAGTAGATAAAGGGCCTCATCTGACTCTGGGTCAGTAGATAAAGGGCCTCATCTGACTCTGGGTCAGTAGATAAAGGGCCTCATCTGACTCTGGGTCAGTAGATAAAGGGCCTCATCTGACTCTGGGTCAGTAGATAAAGGGCCTCATCTGACTCTGGGTCAGTAGATAAAGGGCCTCATCTGACTCTGGGTCAGTAGATAAAGGGCCTCATCTGACTCTGGGTCAGTAGATAAAGGGCTTCATCTGACTCTGGGTCAGTAGATAAAGGGCCTCATCTGACTCTGGGTGAGTAGATAAAGGGCATCATTGCCAAGATCACAGTTGATCATGGCCCCACCGAATGTGCATTAAACACACATATTTCTGAAGAAAACAGAATATTGACACTAAATTCTAGGACTACCAACATATTTTCTCATTATCATACAATGTAATAAAGTAAATAGTTGTTTTAATGTAAAGCAAACGACTATTGAGCATTTATTTAAAATGTTTTTACACATATTGAAGAAATGTTGGCTCATTATTTTGGCCGTAAGGGTTGGTAATGCCAGTGATATCTCCGGCAAAGCATAGGTGTGTGCCATTGTCAACAGCAGTTGGGTTAGCTATATACATCCTTCAATCATTCCTCTCGAAAGAAAAAAAAAAGATCATAAAAACGTATTAAGAACGATTTCTGGTTTCTTATGAAATTGGCAAACCTTTCCCGAAGACCTCAAAGGTCAAGGCTTAAAATACCAAAGTCATTTTTCACTTAAAGCACTTTTGTCTATTCCCACAAAAGGTTGAATCCCGGGGTTCTGGAGTATGAAGGTGTTCCATTTGCTCGATAGTATGTATTGATTGGTTTGTTATTAGTTGGGGGAGAACGTTTAACTCTGCAGGGGGGGTCAAAGGAGAAGTTCTCTGGTATCGACGGGAGGTGTCACAGAGTGCATTCTGCAATAAAGGGAAGATTTGGAAAAGAAAACTGTCAAAGAAAAACTGAAAAGTTTCAATAAGGTTTCAGAGGATCAATGAGGATGTGGAGATGCAGATTTGTGTGTAAAGAATGAGATTGGATTTGCTGTAACGCTATAACCCTGTGTGACGAAAACACAAGGTACAACCTAAAAGGTCATTTTACTCCTCAAGTCAGGATCAGATTCTCATTTCTGTTTATTGAAAGGCTCCTCATTGATCCAGTGACTTGTGGCGTCATCGATTTGTTTGCCCCTGTCCGTTCCTTATTGTTTCCATAATCGCTATGAGAACATTAAGGTGGGATTGAAAGACGATGACTTAAATAACATTCTTCCACAAATCGATCACATGACCCAGTGTCATGCCTGGCAGCAAAAAAATGAAATAAAACCATAGAGAAATTGACAGATGACTTTTATCCATGACAAGTGTGGGTGTTCAAAATAACATTCAGTAATATATTGATGCTTACTGAATTTGGCAGGAATAAAACGTGTGATTGAATACAGACAGTTTTACAGTATGCTCATGACTGTTGGGACAAAACTCATGTCGGCTGAGTACTCAAGCATCCGTTATTTAGTTCTTGCAATGCATCATGGGTAGTACTCACCAGGGTATTTGAAGCAGCCATCTTGCCACGGCTATGTCTTTGGAAGACGTTTGCAACCAAAATGGGCTACGAAAACAAAGGCAGAGAGAGAGAGAGAGAGAAAGAGAGAGGATGGATGCATGGTGCCGTGGCATCAGAATGCACATGGTTCGCATTTTCCCAAATCCAGCTTAGACGCTTCTCAGACAGGCCCGGGTCGGCACGGAAATCCTGATTTAGATACACAGGGAGATAGACCCGGCCTTGCCTGGGATCTGGAGCGGGCGGCCCGGAAGTCAAACCCAAACTCTTATTAAAGCATTAAGTACATGTTGCTGCTGAATGCACTCAGAGGCTCCAGGGGAAGTTGTTGTCTTTTGAATTGAAAATAATGGAGTGGAGCAGAGATGAACGTGCCATCTGTGCAAACAGAGGGTTTAGAGTGGTAGTCTTCAGAGGGTTTAGAGTGGTTGTCTTAGGTGGAACCAAAGACGAAGTGGAGGGGAAGGGGCCAGATTGTTCTGTTCATGTTAGATAAATACAATGTAACATGCTGTTGTTTTTAACGGTATTATATTTGTGTGTGTGCGTGTGTGTGTGCGTGTGTGTGTGTGTGTGTGTGTGTGTGTGTGTGTGTGTGTGTGTGTGTGTGTGTGTGTGTGTGTGTGTGTGTGTGTGTGTACCAGTGTGAGTATACAGAATAGACAGAATCTGATATGTTTCTTCTGTTATCTACATTGAACAAATTGTTGATCAAACTGTTATCACATGGGTCATCTGAGCGCATTCCTCCGACCTTCGAACTAGTGGTGGCCCAGTTCTGTTATTTTAGCTCTGTCGACCCGCATCGGACCTCTTCCATTCAAGAGATTTTCTCTGAGAATAGTGTTGGCTGCAGTAATTACTTTGGCCAATTGAGATAGGTTCCCAGAGTTGAATCCCATGAATTGGTCCTTGTCAAGCCCCATTCGGCGCTAGCGGTCTGGGCTGCCATCCAGCCGGCTTCCCCTGACTGAGTTCCCCCTCTCTCTCTCCTGGCTCCCTGTTTGAACGTTGCTCTCTTGACCCTGAGGCTTGGTGAAAACTGCAGCCTAATTGAATTAAGCACTTGATAGCAGTGACAGACTGAGTAAATATTGTTGTAAACTCCTCCACCTCTGTGTCGTCAGAGTCTGTTGGGTTTTCACATGAGACCCTTGACACGTCGTGACAGTACCTCGGGCCCAGATCACACAATAGAATAATGTTAACGATTTAGGTTAAGAGCACACCCTAAGGCCGGTTTACAGTGGCCACAGTGAGTGACATCATCAACATTCTATTGTCATCTGACATCAAAAACGTAGCTGTCGTTATGACATCAACAGCCTGGTGATCCAAATAGCATAACTGCTACATATTAACACCAATAAAATAATCTATTTAAAAAGGAATTTAGTATGTCGATCTAGTAAGCCAGAAAACTAAAAGCATCTTCCTTAACAATGTTTAGAAATGCCCTTCAGATTTGTCCTGTAAAAAATAAATATTAAAATAAATAAATAAATATTTATACAGTACCAGTCAAAGTTTAGACACACCTACTAATTTAAGGGTTTTTCTTTATATTTACTATTTTCTACATTGTGTAATAATAGTTGAAGAAATCAAAACTATTAAATAACACATATGGACTCATCTAGTAACCAATAAAGTGTTAAACAAATCAAAATATATTTTACATTTGAGATTCTTCAAAGTAGCCACCCTTTGCCTTGATGGCAGCTTTGCACACTCTTGGCATTCTCTCAAGCAGCTTCACCTGAAATGCTTTTCCAAAGGTTTTGAAGGAGTTCCTACATATGCTGAGCACTTGTTGGCTACTTTTCCTTCACTCTGCGGTCCAACTCATCCCAAACCATCTCAATTGGGTTGAGGTCGGGTGATTGTGGAGGCCAGGTCATCTGACGCAGCACTCCATCACTCTCCTTCTTGGTCAAATAGCCCTTACACAGTGTGTTGGGTCATTGTCCTGTTGAAAAACAAATGATAGTCCCACTAAGAGCAAACCAGAAGGGATGGCGTATCGCTGCAGAATGCTGTGGTAGACATGCTGGTTAAGTGTGACTTGACTTCTAAATAAATCACAGACAATGTCACCAGCAAAGCACCTCCACACCATCACACCTCCTCCTCTATGCTTCACGGTGGGAGCCACATATGTAGAGATCATCCGTTCACCTACTCTGCATCTCACAAAGACAAGGCGGTTGGAACCAAAAATCTAAAATTTGGACTCATCAGACCAAAGGACAGATTTCCTCTTGTCTAATGTCCATTTCTTGTGTTTCTTGGCCCAAGCAAGTCTCTTCTTCTTATTGGTGTCCTTTAGTAGTTGTTTCTTTGCAGCAATTCAACCATGAAAGCCTGATTCACTGTCTCTGAACAGTTGATGTTGAAATGTGTCTGTTACTTGACACTGTGAAGCATTTTATTTGGGCTGCAATTTCTGAGGCTGGTAACTCTAATGAACTTATCCTCTGCAGCAGAGGTAACTCTGGGTCTTCCTTTCCTGTGGCGGTCCTCATGGGAGCCAGTTTCATCATAGCTCTTGATGGTTTTAGCGACTGCACTTGAAGAAACTTTAAAAGTTCTTGAAATGTTCTATATTGACTGACCTTCATGTCTTAAAGTAATGATGAACTGTCTTTTCCATTTGCTTATTTGAACTGTTCTTGCCATAATATGGACTTGGTCTTTTACCAAATAGGGCTGTCTTCCATATACTTTGTCACAATACAACTGATTGGCTCAAATGCATGAAGGAGGAAAGAAATTCTACAAATGTACTTTTAACAAGGCGCACCTGTTAATTGAAATACATTCCAAGTGACTACCTCATGAAGCTGGTTGAGAGAATGCAAAGCTGCAATCAAGGTTAAGGGTGGCTACTTATAAACCATATTTTAATTTGTTTTGCACTTTTTTGGTTACTACATGATTCCATATGTGTTATTTCATAGTGTTGATGTCTTCACTATTATTCTCAAGCTTCAAAGCTTCTTTTTTTAAAGAACCACCAATCAGGAGGATACAGACAGCTCAAGAAGTATGCTTAGATATGCAGAAAAGTATGCTTAGATATGCAGAAAAATATGCATATTTTTTAACATAGAATAAGCATAATGATTAAGGCTCTAGATTGTAGAAAAAATATGTTTCAGGTGTTTGAAAACTTCACAATTCCCAAATGTATGGACATGGGGGCATAATCGCCCACCAGACCACCCCCAGCCATCCTCACCCTCAGATTTGTGGAGTGCATGATGCCCCTGGTCTTAATAACTTAAAAGCAAATGTTTATGAATTATTACAGGAAAATAAACTCACAACAAGATCATTATTTACCAGTTAATGACAAGCTATTTAGAGAAAATAGCTTACAGCTGTGAGTGTGAGGAAATAAAAGCAGGGCATTCTGCTGGAGAATTTTAGAACTTGTGTCTCGTTGCTATCTCAGACAGGTAACCATGACAACGGACACAGCAACAGGGTCAAAGTTGAACTTTTTTCATCTGTCTGAGACTTGGAAACCGAAGGTCCGCAGCGACGGTCTACAGACAGCAGTCGGTCTACAGACAGTCCGCCGGAGTATAAATTAAACGTTGTTTTGACCAGGGACACTTGTCGCATTGTAATTGTCTACCAGCCTTTACAGAAGCCTGTGGTGTGTCGTAATTACATTTCATTGTCTCAACCCCCCCCCCCCCCCCCCCCACACCCACACACACACAGTGGTGTAAAGTACTTAAGTAAAAAAATACTTTGAAGTACTATTTAAGTCGTTTTTTTTGTGGTATCTTTACTTCACTTTATTATTTATATATTTTTTTACAACTTTTACTTTACTACATTCCTAAAGAAAATAAATGTACTTTTTTTACATGTTACCTGAAACCCAAAAGTACATTTTCACAGGAAAATGGTCCAATTCACACACTTATCAAGAGAACATCCCTGGTCATAACTACTACCTCTGATCTGGAGGACTCACTAAACACAAATGCTTCGTTTGTAAAGGACGTCTGAGTGTTGGAGTGTGGCCCCTGGCTATCTGTAAAGGATGTCTGAGTGTTGGAGTGTGGCCCCTGGCTATCTGTAAATGATGTCTGAGTGTTGGAGTGTGGCCCCTGGCTATCTGTAAATGATGTCTGAGTGTTGGAGTGTGGCCCCTGGCTATCTGTAAAGGACGTCTGAGTGTTGGAGTGTGGCCCCTGGCTATCTGTAAAGGACGTCTGAGTGTTGGAGTGTGGCCCCTGGCTATCTGTAAAGGATGTCTGAGTGTTGGAGTGTGGCCCCTGGCTATCTGTAAAGGACGTCTGAGTGTTGGAGTGTGGCCCCTGGCTATCTGTAAATGATGTCTGAGTGTTGGAGTGTGGCCCCAGGCTATCCGTAAACAAACAAAAAATACAAATAAGCCGCCTGGTTTGCTTAATATCAGGAATTTGAAATTATTTATACTTTTACTTTTTATACTTAAGTACATTTAAAACCAAATACTTTTAGACTTTTACTCAAGTAGTATTTTACTGGTTATCTTCCACTTTTACTTGAGTCATTTTCTATTAAGGTATCTTTACTTTTACTCAAGTATGACAATTGAGTACTACTTCCACCACTGCACGGACACACACCGTGTACTACAGTGGTCTATGAACCATTTTGGTCAGTCAATTCTCTCCATTTATCGTCATACATCCAAATACATCTCTAGGAACTTAATAACCCTGGTTGGTAAACACTGGTTGTTAAACACTGGTTGTTAAACACTGGTATTGCATCATTCACCCACTGGTCTCACAGGATGTGTCCTTGGCTCAGTCCTGGAACATGAGAGAGGAAGATGATGTGAGTGTGAAGTCTACACTCTACAGAACTGTTGGAAGTCTCTCCTCCCTGCAGGCTTCATGGCCCAAATTTCTCTCAGTTGCTAGATGCAGTTGAAGCCAAATGGTTTTGACTGGCAAGAGTTGAACATGTTGAGGCCACGGACTAGTTCCTATGGCAATTAACAGGACATATAATATAGAGAACATCATCGCATAGAACTGCTTAGCTGTAATCTAGTATTTAGTATGGTATTATGATCCCCGTTAGCTGGAGCTACTCTTCCTAGGAGTCCACACAAAACATAAAACACAACATAGTACAGAACGCCAACAGCACAGAGCTACATAAAAGGACACAATATATATAATTAATAGATATCTGAGTGTCTGAATGTATAGAACAACATACTGTACATTTTAAAATAAGAATTCACACTTTCATATTCTTATGCCTTAGGAATCCATGCAACATGTAGTCATAGTAACAGCTATGCTGCAGTCCTCCATTTTGTTTTGGTTTCTTACTGTTGTTACAACTGCTGGTTCTGATCCTAAATCTCTCAGAGCCAGTCGTTCTTTTTAACACTGGTGAGAATCTCACAACATTAGGAACCACCCGCGTCCTCACAAGATGCAATACCCCAAAATAAACACAATCTGTAGTGGTGAAACTGTCACGTCCGTTTGCGATATTACTACAACAAAGATGTTAAACAAAGATGTTCATTCAAACAGCAAACGTTGTTCGCTTTTTTTCCCACCTCTGACATCATCACGTGCGATAGAACAACACAGAATGTAGGCTACTAAGATAAAAAAATTTTTTTTACCAAGAATGCTCATCTTCCCCGTTTCAAAAACAAAACAATAACAAATGCGCCTGGGGCCGACCAGTGGCGCTGTTTCACCAAATGCAGATCTCAGGTTTAAAAAGGGCAGGTTCTGGTTCTCTCCTTCTGGCTTTTACCTCCTCTTATTTTTCATGTTCCTTCCCTCAGTCTCCGGACCCTTTTACCTAGAGAGGATTAAGTTTATAGCGAAGGGGAAATGAAAAGAGATGTCATTCCAGTGGACCAATGTGAACGCAGGTAAAAATGGCTCCCAAGCCACTGCGTACGAGAGGAAATTGAGAATTTGTCCGAGCAAGCTGTGTATGATCTTCTAAAACAGATCTGGCGGTGGAAGAACCCCTGGGTATTACCAAAACAGACCTGGAGGTGGAGGAACCACTGGGTATAACCAAAACCATGTGCTGTACATAGCAGAAAACCTGCCCTTGCTTTTGGCCCTGGCCAGTTTCATACTTGAATAACATTACTGTTTGAGATGGTCATGTAAGGTTTTGACTCCTCATCTCAGTGACCATGTTTGTACCCCTCACTATCCTTCGTGGGTTTTGCGTTTTATTCCAACTCCAAGCCCTCCTCCTCCTCCTCCTCCTCCTCCACACCCCCCAACATACATTGATTTACTGAATCCTGTCTCCCCCCCTCCTTTTCTCTCTCCATAATACCATGTTGTGGCATCCCCCAACTACAATGTTATTTATGACCTGAGTTTTCAATCCCACGGGGTCCTGTGCTTTAATGAAAGATGCACCTCTTAGCCCCCCCCCCCCCCCCCCCCCCTCCCCTCCCCCCCATCCTTAACCCTACCAGCCACTGTGCAGGGGGTTGAAGCTACAAGCTTGAGATTCCTCTTGTCTTTTGGGCAAGGATAACAGACACAAACCTTGGGGTCAACAGGAGGGAGTTGGAATTTAGATGAAATAGGTTCTCTTAGGAAAACAGGTGGGGATGCTTAGAGCTGTAATCAAAAGATGATTGCTTTTGTTTGGCCGTTGTTTTGGAGTCCTCTGTCTAAGACGTAGTTGGCAGAATTCTTCAGCAAAATTAAATACCTGCTGTCTGAAGATCCTCAAACTGACCCGTTATCCTCGAACTCAGAAGGCACCTTTGAACCTTCTCAGTGAAACAAACTGACTCTTTATAATTTGTCTCTCTGTCTGAGATTTACATAGCAAGGTTACCTTGTATAGGCTGTCCTTTCATACAAACTATTTACAGTGAAACAATGAACGTGACTGTGTATATTAAAGTTGTGTGTACAGGTGTTTGAAGTCGTTTCATCCCCCTAATCGTAAAAGTTAGGATTGAGGTTAGGGTTAGGGTAATCTGTATCTCTCTCTCTCTCTGTGTGTGTGTGTGTGTGTGTGTGTGTGTGTGTGTGTGTGTGTGTGTGTGTGTGTGTGTGTGTGCCAAAAGTGCCCGGAGTCACCCTGAGCTCCCGGATCAAGGAAAGCTTCCCCAGATTCCAGCAGATGTTCTGACCGCGTCTGAACTCACTCCAGCCGCCCAAGCTCCAAGCTTTCCTCTCTGGATCTACACTGGAAGGACGAAGGGTTCAGACATCTTTCCCTCTTCTTCCTCTCGGCCATCTTTTTTTTGTACATCTCCCACTTCAATCGTCAGTCTTGATACAGCTGTGTGGTTGGGTAACGTCTTTAGGTTGAGTGAGAGACAGCATCTGCATTCATTTACGGCTGTATGGGCTAACTTGTCCATCTGTAAACCACAAGGCTTTCATGTGTTTGGCGAAGGGTCTTTTTGGCAGCCATCTTTGTGGCAGGAAGTAGCGTGCAATAGCCTGATGTGCAACAGTGGACAACGCCTTTTGTAAAACCCTTAAATAGCCTCAAGAAACCGGACATCTATATTTGCCTAATCTGTCTGACCTCTGATCTTCCACACAGAAATTCAGTACTTTAGTGCTGACTTGTCACTGTAACTAAAATCAAGACAACTGATTGACCAATGCTGCAATAACAAATTAGTTCCAATGCATTATTCTATTCTATTATTATATATATTATATTATTATACAATTCATACTAACTGCCTCTGTAGTGATTATTTTTTTTAAAATCTTTTTATTTTATTTACAACAACAAACTCACTCATCACAAATTGTGAGCAAACTAGTTACAGTGCCTTCTAAAGATGATGATTGACATCGGAAAAAGAAGGTACGCTATCAGCTGATCATTGATGTTGATGATTGTTGTAAATCTATAACTAACACGATACATGTTTTTGTTGTTGTTGTACTGATGTACCGGAGCACAAGATCATTTTGTATCCCCTTTATAGTAAAGCATTGCATGTTTATTATCACATTTGCATAGAAGCATAAAGCAGTAGAGTTGAGGCCTTACAGAAGTTTTTTTTTTTTTAAAGTGGCCTTTTATAAACACATTTCATGTAATTCTAGGTCATTTTACATGACTGGAGAATTTGGCAGAATCTTTTTATAATACCGCACAAATGATGAAAATGAAGCTAGCCTTGCTTGCCATATCCACACATTTTTAACGTGACAATTTTGTCACTGAACCAGTGTTATTTAGTCCCTTATTATGACAGTGAATGTATATGTTCGGTTTTTAATCCCATTTCCTATAAAGGGGTAAGGCACAGGGGAAGGAAGGTGCTTTTCAGAAGTGGTATGGAATGGTTGATGAGCTGGGGTCACTACTACCAGTCCCTGTATTGAAGTGCTGTTAAATGGTTGATGAGCTGGGGTCACTACTACCAGTCCCTGTATTGAAGTGGTGTTGAATGGTTGATGAGCTGGGGTCACAACTACCAGTCCCTGTATTGAAGTGCTGTTAAATGGTTGATGAGCTGGGGTCACTACTACCAGTCCCTGTATTGAAGTGGTGTTGAATGGTTGATGAGCTGGGGTCACAACTACCAGTCCCTGTATTGAAGTGCTGTTAAATGGTTGATGAGCTGGGGTCACTACTACCAGTCCCTGTATTGAAGTGCTGTTAAATGGTTGATGAGCTGGGGTCACGACTACCAGTCCCTGTATTGAAGTGCTGTTAAATGGTTGATGAGCTGGGGTCACAACTACCAGTCCCTGTATTGAAGTGCTGTTAAATGGTTGATGAGCTGGGGTCACTACTACCAGTCCCTGTATTGAAGTGGTGTTGAATGGTTGATGAGCTGGGGTCACTACTACCAGTCCCTGTATTGAGGTGGTGTTGAATGGTTGATGAGCTGGGGTCACTACTACCAGTCCCTGTATTGAAGTGCTGTTAAATGGTTGATGAGCTGGGGTCACAACTACCAGTCCCTGTATTGAAGTGGTATGGAATGGTTGATGAGCTGGGGTCACTACTACCAGTCCCTGTATTGAAGTGGTATGGAATGGTTGATGAGCTGGGGTCACAACTACCAGTCCCTGTATTGAAGTGCTGTTAAATGGTTGATGAGCTGGGGTCACAACTACCAGTCCCTGTATTGAAGTGCTGTTAAATGGTTGATGAGCTGGGGTCACAACTACCAGTCCCTGTATTGAAGTGCTGTTAAATGGTTGATGAGCTGGGGTCACTACTACCAGTCCACGTATTGAGGTGGTGTTGAATGGTTGATGAGCTGGGGTCACGACTACCAGTCCCTGTATTGACTGTCACAGCTACACTTTTACCATTGAGCTGTATGGAATAGTAGACTGTATGCCATACACACGCCGTAATATAAATAATTTAGCTTAAAGATTTTTTTGTTTACAGTTCTATTAGTGTAGTGTGCCTCGATGCGACCTGTCACCCATAGTTACTTGTTCATAAAGTGCATATTTTTCCTTCGCTCGACTTGGATTTGGAAAACATCAATGCTCAGTGGATTGTATGACTTCGTTATAAATTAACTTGTAGTTGTCTTTTCTGGATGAAATAAGTAACAAAGTGTACTACTATAAAACTTTACACAACTTTCAAAGTAGAAAAAAGTGTGGGCTTTCCCCTCCAGTGTTCGGAAACTTTGGAAAAGGCTCGGCTGTAGCCGTTGTTACTGCTCTGACAGTGTACACGTCACAGCCCATAAAACCTACATAACGTTTCAGACAGCAACGACAGGAAGAACGTTAACAATACATAACATAGTCAGTAAAAGTAAATACACAAATAAATGGTTTAAAAAAAAAAAAGTACATAAAAAAATATAAACATGCAACAATTTACAAGTTACAGTTCATATACTGTAAGGAAATCAGTCAATTTAAATCAATTCATTAAGCCCTATTCTATGGATTTCACATGACTGGGAATACAGAGATACGCATCTGGTGGTCACAGATATCTTAAGAAAAGGTAGAGGCGTGGATCAGAAAACCAGTCAGTATCGGGTGTGACCACCATTTTCCTTCTCCTTCACATTGAGTTGATCAAGCTGTTGATTGTGGCCTGTGGAATGTGAAATGTCCTCTTCAATGGCTGTGCGAAGTTGCTGGATATTTTGGCGGGAACTGAAACTGCCTCACTAACGACCCCTTTTTCCTGTTCCCTGCCTGTACCTTAGCCTATCAGATTTCCTGTTCCCTGCCTGTACCTTAGGCTATCAGATTTCCTGTTCCCTGCCTGTACCTTAGCCTATCAGATTTACTGTTCCCTGCCTGTACCTTAGCCTATCAGATTTCCTGTTCCCTGCCTGTACCTTAGCCTATCAGATTTCCTGTTCCCTGCCTGTACCTTAGCCTATCAGATTTCCTGTTCCCTGCCTGTACCTTAGCCTATCAGATTTCCTGTTCCCTGCCTGTACCTTAGCCTATCAGATTTCCTGTTCCCTACCTGTACCTTAGCCTATCAGATTTCCTGTTCCCTGCCTGTACCTTAGCCTATCAGATTTCCTGTTCCCTGCCTGTACCTTAGCCTATCAGATTTCCTGTTTCCTGCCTGTACCTTAGCCTATCAGATTTCCTGTTCCCTACCTGTACCTTAGCCTATCAGATTTCCTGTTCCCTGCCTGTACCTTAGCCTATCAGATTTCCTGTTCCCTACCTGTACCTTAGCCTATCAGATTTCCTGTTATCAACCTATTGCCTGATCTCCCAGATGACTTCCCTAGCCTTTTCCCTGCCTGTACCTTAGCCTATCAGATCTGTTATCAACCTATTGCCTGATCTCCCAGACGACTTCCCTAGCCTTTTCCCTGCCTGTACCTTAGCCTATCAGATTTCCTGTTATCAACCTATTGCCTGATCTCCCAGACGACTTCACTAGCCTTTTCACTAGCCTGCCCCTGGACCCAGCTACCTGCTTCCTCCTGAGGTGCTTCACAATAAACACCTGCTGCGCCATGCGCTTGAAACCAGCTCTCTGTCTCTCATCGTGTTCATTACAGTCTGTGGTTGTTCTGGCCGGTTAGATGTACTGCCAGGTTCTCTAAAACAACATTGGAGGTTGCTTATGGTAGAGAAATTAACATTCAATTCTCTGGCAATTCTCTGGTGGACAGTCCTACAGTCAGCATACCAATTGAAAGCTCCCTCAAAACTTGAGACATCTGTGGCATTGTGTTGTGGGACAAAACTGCACATTTTAGAATGGCCTTGTATTGTCCCCAGCACAAGGTCTATGTCAGGTGGATGGATTATCTTGGTAAAGGAGAAATGTTTACTAACAGGGATATAAACACATTTGTGCAAAACAAATGAGAGAGAAAAGCTATTTGTGCGAATGGAACATTTTTGGGATATTTTATTTTAGCTCATGGGACCAATACTTTACATGTTGTGTTTATATTTTTGTTCAGATCTACTTGAGATTGAGTGATTTCCAGACTCTGGCTTCAGCTCACAGTCTTTAATCAAATCGCTGCATGACTGTCTGTCTGCTCTCCAATGGTCCTGCTGACTTTCTGTGCGATGTCAAACTGGACATTGGCCCTTTGATGTTGGATGAGGTCTTTTGTGAGGCTCACGTGACGTTCAAGTCCAACACTATGTTGTATCCTGATCCATCACCTGTATGCGGCAGGTTAGCCTAGTGGTTAGAGAGTTGGACTAGGAACCGGAAGGTTGCAAGTTCAAATCCCTGAGCTGACAAGGTACTAATCTGTCGTTCTGACCCCTGAACAGGCAATTAACCCACTGTTCCTAGGCCGTCATTGAAAATAAGAATTTGTTCTTAACTGACTTGCCTGATTAAATAAAGGTTAAATTAAATTCACTGTGCAGTTCCACCAGAGTCTATGAGACACACTGAGGCTTTGTAAAGGCACTGCACTTTCTTTTTTTTTTTTTAATCTTTTTTAATTTTCTTTTCCCCCTTTTTCTCCCCAATTCCGTGGTATCCAATTGTTGTAGTAGCTACTATCTTGTCTCATCGCTACAACTCCCGTACGGGCTCGGGAGAGACGAAGGTTGAAAGTCATGCGTCCTCCGATACACAACCCAACCAAGCCGCACTGCTTCTTAACACAGCGCGCATCCAACCCCGGAAGCCAGCCGCACCAATGTGTCAGAGGAAACACTGTGTACCTGGCCACCTTGGTTAGCGCGCACTGCGCCCGGCCCGCCACAGGAGTCGCTGGTGCGCGATGAGACAAGGACACCCCTACCGACCAAGCCCTCCCTAACCCGGGCGACGCTAGGCCAATTGTGCGTCGCCCCACAGAAATCCCGGTCGCGGCCGGTTACGACAGAGCCTGGGTGCGAACCCAGGGACTCTGATGGCACAGCTGGCGCTGCAGTACAGCGCCCTTAACCACTGCGCCACCCGGGAGGCCCCAAACTGCACTTTCAAAAGCTCTAGGCTGTATTTTGTATTCCTTTACCCTCATGTATATAATCCAAAAAAAGTTATTTTCCAGGACTGACTCTTTCCGCCGGCCACTGTGATAACTGAATCAGTTCCTTTCCAGGAGTGATTTTGTTTTTGTCAACTGATCAGATCACCTTCACAAGCGGGGGGGGGGGGGGGGGGGGGGGGGGTCTGAGCGGTCTTGCCATCTACTTCTACGGACAAATATGGGACATAAGGTTCATTAAGTAAACAGTTTGATCCTCCTCATCATCTCGTTTTGACCACCTTTCATCTTCACATAGTAGCCCTAAAAGGCATTTTATATCTGATTTCCTTGTCATTACATCTGAATATTTGTGAGGTAAATGCCATTTAACATTAGACTTGTAGTGCACAAATTGTGGTAACAGTCTCACAATGACACGTCCCACAAGCTCTTTGAATTCGTTCTTGAGATATTGTTTGTCTCCGGTGTTTGGCACCAATTTGCACATACGCACTTCACGGACTGATCTGGACACCTGTTGGGGGAGGTAATCTGCACCAACACGTTCCTGGGAGGTAATCTGCACCAACACGTTCCTAGGAGGTAATCTGCACCAACACGTTCCTAGGAGGTAATCTGCACCAACACGTTCCTGGGAGGTAATCTGCACCAACATGTTCCTGGGAGGTAATCTGGACAAACACGTTCCTGGGAGGTAATCTGGACAAACACGTTCCTGGGAGGTCATCTGCACCAACACGTTCCTAGGAGGTAATGTGCACCAACACGTTCCTAGGAGGTCATCTGCACCAACACGTTCCTGGGAGGTAATCTGCACCAACACGTTCCTAGGAGGTAATGTGCACCAACACGTTCCTAGGAGGTCATCTGCACCAACACGTTCCTGGGAGGTAATCTGCACTAACACGTTCCCAGGAGATCATCTGCACCAACACGTTCCCAGGAGGTCATCTGCACTAACACGTTCCTGGGAGGTCATCTGCACTAACACGTTCCTGGGAGGTCATCTGCACTAACACGTTCCTGGGAGGTGATCTGCACTAACACGTTCCTGGGAGGTCATCTGCACCAACACGTTCCTGGGAGGTCATCTGCACCAACACGTTCCCAGGAGGTCATCTGCACTAACACATTCCTGGGAGGTAATCTGGACAAACACGTTCCTGGGAGGTAATCTGGACAAACACGTTCCTGGGAGGTAATCTGGACAAACACGTTCCTGGGAGGTAATCTGGACAAACACGTTCGTGAGACGCGCCCATTATGATCCTGTGGTTAGTCCCTTTTTTATGTTCTAGTGAAATTATGTGAAAGTTGTCAACTGTAAATTGATATGGATTTCTCTGTGCATAGGCCCATGTAAAAAGGACCACAGAAACAAGTTAATTAACTCAAATGTTGTTCATTCCGTGTAATGCCCAATATCAGCCCAATATAGCTGCATATTACAGCCAAAATGGATAATTCATGATTTAGGATGTTATTTCATTCATACCATTTGATCATTGTTCAGTTTAGAGGGTCTCTCCTCTGATCCAGGAGATGGGATGTCAGGAAGAGCTTCGTTCCCTGACATCAAGACCTGGCCACTGTCTAGCTGGCCCCGATGATGGCAAACAGTGACAAAGAGGTCCAAAGCAGTTACCAGTGATTAAATTAATACAGCCAACATACATACTGTAGCCATGTAATGCATTTGATAAAGGACAGCTACTGTGAGCTGCCACGGTATAACACTGCCCTGTGTGCATACTATTCCAACACTGCTGAGATGAGGTCTGTCCTCGGATCCAGGGGATGGGCTATCAGGAAGAGATTCCATCCCTGGTAGCTGGACCTGTTCACTCTTAATAACCTGTTGATGCCAGAGGTTCCCCTCAGGGAACTCCACCACCACCCCCCCCCCCCCGTTCAGCTGAAATGGTGGCGCAGGGAATGCAAAAATATTCTTAGAAATATTTAACCTCCACACATTAACAAGTCCAATACCTCAAATGAAAGATAAACACCTTGTTCATCTACCCAGCGTGTCAGATTTTTAAAATGTTTTACGGCGAAAACACAGCACATATTTATGTTAGACCACCACCAAAACAAAAGGCAAAAGGCAGCCATTTTGTCCCACAAAATATAAAATGATAAAAGCAGGATTTTTTTTTAAATCATTGACTACCCTCTTGAAAATCTTCATCAGATGACAGTCATATGACATGTTACACAGTACATTTATGTTTTGTTCGATAATATGCATTTTATATCCACAAATCTCGGTTTACATTGACGCCATGTTCAGAAAATTCTCAAAAATGTCCGGAGGAATTATAGAAAGCTACGCCAGATAACAGAAATACTCATCATAAACTTTGACTAAAGATACATGTTCTACATATAATTAAAAAGATGCACTGGTTCTTAATGCAACCGCTGTGTCACATTTTTTTTTAACGTTACGGAATTAGCCTACCATGCAATAATCTGAGACGGCGCTCAGACGTAACAATATTTCTCCGCTATGTTGGAGTCAACAGAAATACAAAATTACAACATAAATATTCCCTTACCTTTGATGGTCTTCGATCAGAATGTAGTGGAAGGAGTCCTACTTCAACAATGAATCGTTTTCTTTCATAATGTTCAATTCTAGTGTCCATGTAGTAGCATCTGCTACCACTTTCAGCTCAAATGCCCAAAAAATTACTTCTGGTCCAGAATAATTTTGCATAAAAACTTCCAAATTACATATTACAGGTCGATGAAACTGGTCAAACTAAGTGCAGAATCAATCTTCAGGATGTTATAATCATACAGATCGAATATCATTCCAACCGGGACATCCATGTTCATCTGAGGCTGATTGGAACAAAGGACAAAGGAAGCACTTTTTCCCATGCGCGCCTTCACGCACATGAAAATCTTTGCGACACTCACTACTTTTCTTCCCATTAGGTCAAAGTTCACAGCATATGCTCCATTCCACTTTCTACTGAATGAGGACATCTAGTGGAAGACATAGGAAGTGTTTCCAGATCCATAACTTGTTGGGAAGGGAGGGGGCGATGACGTCAAAGTTGCCCCAACTTTCAGGATTCCAAAACTATTTTGGAAGATTGCCTGCCCTGTGAGTTCTGTTATACTCACAGACATAATTCAAACAGTTTTAGAAGCTTCAGAGTGTTTTCTATCCAATAATAATAATAATATGCATATATTAGCAATTTAGGACAGATTTTGATGCAGTTCACTATGGGCACGCAATTCATCCAAAGGGGAAATACTGCCCCCTATCCTTATTAAACATTAGAATATAAACTCTGGAGAAAAAAAGAAAGGTCCCTTTTTCAGGACCCTGTCTTTCAAAGATAATTCGTAAAAATCCAAATAACTTCACAGATCTTCATTGTAAAGGGTTTAAACACTGTTTCCCATGCTTGTTCAATGAACCATAAACAATTAATGAACATGTACCCGTGGAACGGTCGTTAGGACACTAACAGCTTACAGACGGTAGAAAATTAAGGTCACAGTTATGAAAACTTAGTACACCCTAGGCCTTTCCACTGACTCTGAAAAACACCAAAAGAAAGATGCCCAGGGTCCCTGCTCATCTGCGTGATCGTGCTTTAGGCATGCTGCAAGGAGGCATGAGGACTGTAGATGTGGCCAGGGAAATAAATTGCAATGTACGTACTGTGCGACGCCTAAGACAGCGCTACAGGGAGACAGGACGGACAGCTGATCGTCCTCGCAGTGGTAGACCACGTGTAACAACACCTGCACAGGATCGGTACCTCCGAACATCACACCTGCGGGACAGGTTCAGGATGGCAACAACAACTGCCCGAGATACACCAGGAACGCACAATCCCTCCATCAGCGCTCAGACTGTCCGCAATAGGCTGAGAGAGGCTGGACTGAGGGCTTGTAGGCCTGTTGTAAGGCAGGTCCTCACCCGACATCACCGGCAACAATGTCGCCTATGGGCACAATCCGACCATCGCTGGACCAGACTGGACTGGCAAAAAGTGCTCTTTACTGACGAGTCTCAGTTTTGTCTCACCAGTGGTGATGATCGGATTCGCGTTTATCGTCGATGGAATGAGCATTACACCGAGGCCTGTGCTCTGGAGCGGAACCGATTTGGAGGTGAAGGGTCCGTCTTGGTCTCGGGCGGTCTGTGACAGCATCATCGGACTGAGCTTGTTGTCATTGCAGGCAATCTCAATGCTGTGCGTTACAGGGAAGACATCCTCCTCCCTCATGTAGTATCCTTCCTGCAGGCTTATCCTGACATGACCCTCCAGCATGACAATGCCATCAGCCATACTGCTCGTTCTGTGCCTGAGTTCCTGCAAGACAGAAATGTCAGTGCTGTGCCATGGCCAGCGAAGAGCCCGGATATCAATCCCATTGAGCACGTCTGGGACCTGTTAGATCGGAGGGTGAGGGCTAGAGCCATTCCCTCCAGAAATGTCCGGGAACTTGCAGGTGCCTTGGTGGAAGAGTGGAGTAACATCTCACAGCAAGAACTGGCAAATCTGGTGCAGTCCATGAGGAGGAGATGCACTGCAGTTCTTAATGCAGCTGGTGGCCACACCAGATACTGACTGTTACTTTTGATTTTGACCCCCCCCCCCCCCTTTGTTCAGAGACACATTATTCAATTTCTGTTAGTCACATGTCTGTGGAACCTGTTCAGTTTGGGTCTCAGTTGTTAAATCTTGTTATGTTCATACAAATATTTACACAGTACATACCATTGGATCATCGTTGTAGAATAATAGTGAAGACATCAAAACTATGAAAAAACAAGAGTGTGCAAAGCTGTCATCAAGGCAAAGGGTGGCTACTTTGAAGAATCTCAAATATAAAATATTAACACTATTTTGGTTACTACATGATTCCATATGTGTTATTTCATAGTTTTGATGTCTTCGCTATTATTCCAAAATGTTTATAATAGTAAAAATAAAGAAACACCCTCGAATGAGTAGGTGTGTCTAAACGTTTTTACAACGACTGTACATTTGAACATGCTCTTAAAACGGTGGCACCTGCCATGGCCATTGTGCACTTCTTTGTCTCCCCTTCCTTGTTCCTGGAGCCCAAGTCTGGCAGCCTCAGTGATTTAATTTGCCCCTCCCACCCCAAGTTTTCTGAGCAGCTCAAGTGTTATCGAGTGTTAATCAAATGTTATGATGCTGTGGCAGTTAATATTTAAACTATGACGCTTGCTTCACACACCAGACTAGTGATGACATTTCAAGCCATGGATGTTTGGATATCGGGTTGTACGCAACCTCCGCACAAGGCAGACTAAAAGGCACAAACTTGATGATGTCACAATGACTTGGGAGCAGTGGGTTCAGAACAACAACAAAAACTGTATTAGATTTAGAATTATAAACTGGGTAGTTAGAGCCCTGAATGATTGGCTGACAGCCATAGTATATCAGACCGTATAGCACGGGTATGACAAAACATTTACTTTTACTGCTCTAATTACGTTGGTAACCAGTTTATAACAGCAATAAGGCACCTCAGGGGTTTGCGGTGTTCGGTCAATATACCACGGCTAAGGGCTGAGTCCTGGCACTCCTCGTTACATCTTGCCTAAGAACAGTCCTTAGGCGTGGTTTATTGGCCATATACCACAACCCCTCGTACCTTATTGCTTCGTTATACCATCACCCAAAAGGGCACTTGGCGAAAGGGAGGGCAAGGGGCAGGTGCTCGGGCACAGGTACAACCCTCTGTGCATGTGCCTGACATGCGGTATGGGAGTTCATTTGGTCAAGTTGTGTGAGGAGTTTTTTTAATCACATTTCATACAGAACGCAAATACAATTAATATAACATGTTGTCCTCTGACATGACATCTCTGGCTTTGCCATTATGATAAAAAAAATATTTAAAAAACCCTATTTGATGTTCAGTCGTTGGAGAGATCATACTGAATAGCGGTCTGAAACCGCTAATTGAGGGGGGGGGGGGGTTTTAACTAAGAGAGAACCAGAAGAGAAAAGCTCAACAAACTAAATGTACTCATCCATCTATGATGGCAGGGTGATAAGAATGGTGGCTCTCGTAAATCTGCTGATGAGTGACAAAATAGTCCAGTTTTCAGTAATCCTCTCCTCGTTTGACTGTGCTTGTCTAAGCGGGTCTAGTCACTCAAAGCCCCCTCATTTTGGATAAATGCCTGAACATGGTGGCCTTTCACCTTCATTTCTTCAGCTCCTTCTCTGGCCCGGAGCAGTGTAGTGGAACGGCTGCATTATCCTCGGTTCAGGTGGATGCGAGGGCCGTCGTTACGAGACTTGGGATCCCATGAATTGGCTCTTTGTTCAACAGGCCTCGGTAGAGAGGACAAGAAATGTGGTTAATAGCTCGGGAAGTGGGCCTAATCTCTGGCCGCCATTACTGCTAACCAATATTTGCAGGGATGACAGACTTACCGATGACAAAGGCACAGGTGGAGAAACCTCTCGTCCCAGACTCTGTTTTGATCTCCCCTCAGCTGGGTAGGGCATTCCAAAGGGGGCCGAGCACTGAGCCCTGAGGTATCCCTCTCTCTTTATGGTGTGCCAGATGTCAGTCAAGCCTTCTCAAGCCTTGGCCATTGCCCCTGCAATTGGGTTTATCTGGCAAGAAATTGTGATGATATCTTTGGAAAAGCTGGAGATTTAGTCATTACAGAAGTGGGAGATTTAGTAATCATTCATCTGCTCATTTTATTATTATTATTTTACAAAAAATGAATACAGTACAGAGTATTTTTTTGTATCGCAAATCAAATCAAGAACATTCTGACCTTGAATTTATCTTCATCTTGAATTCTAGATCCACCTGTTGCTTTGCTTTATGTGCCAACAGGGAAGTAAAATTGTCACTGGTTTGGTATAATTTATGGATCATGTATCATATCATTGATCTAAGACTTGGCACCAGCAGATTGTCATTGACTTGGCACCAGCAGATTGTCATTGACTTGGCACCAGCAGATTGTCATTTACTTGGTACCAGCAGATTGTCATTGACTTGGTACCAGCAGATTGTCATTGACTTGGCACCAGCTTGACTTGGCACCAGCAGATTGTCATTGACTTGGCACCAGCAGATTGTCATTGACTTGGCACCAGCAGATTGTCATTGACTTGGCACCAGCAGATTGTCATTGACTTGGTACCAGCAGATTGTCATTGACTTGGTACCAGCAGATTGTCATTGACTTGGTACCAGCAGATTGTCATTGACTTGGTACCAGCAGATTGTCATTGACTTGGTACCAGCAGATTGTCATTGACTTGGTAAAAATACACCTGATGGAACAGCGGGGACTTTGAAGAGACACACACAGGCACAGACACACGCATACACACGATAAGACACACACTCTATTTTGTATTGTAAATATGTGGTAGTAGAGTAGTGGCCTGAGAGAACACACTTAATGTCTGGTGAAAAGTGTTTTGAAATGTATAGTCATATAACTGCCTAAATGTTGCTCGAGACCCAAGAAGAGTAGCTGCTGCCTTGGCAGCTAATGCAAAAGTATGCAGGTTTGGGGCCTCCCGGGTGGCGCAGTGGTTAAGGGCGCTGTACTATCAGAGACTCTGGGTTTGGGCCCAGGCTCTGTTGTAACTGGCCGCGACCGGGAGGTCCGTGGGGCGACGCACAATTGGCCTAGCGTGTCCGGGTTAGGGAGGGCTTGGCCGGTAGGGATGTCCTTGTCTCATCGCGCACCAGCGACTCCTGTGGCGGGCCGGGCGCAGTGCGCGCTAACCAAGGTTGCCAGGTGCACGGTGTTTTCTCTGACACATTGGTGCGGTGGGTTGTGTATCGGAGGACGCATGACTTTCAACCTTCGTCTCTCCCGAGCCCGTACGGGAGTTGTAAGCGATGAGACAAGATAGGAGCTACTAAAAAACAATTGGATACCACGAAATTGGGGAGAAAAAGGGGTAAAAATAAAATATATATATTTTTTTTTTTAAGTATGCAGGTTTTGCTCGGGATTCAAACCTTCTCAAACAGTCTGATTCATACTCTTAGAGGGGCTTCCACAATAATGTGATTTATACCACATACAAGTTAAAGTATTGGGTTCTTCACTCATCCACACTAATCCCATCCCACTACCTTTACAAAACGTTTTAAAATGATATGAAAGCAAGCTTTTCTTTTATACTTACAAGACAATCAGCTTAAGCTGTTTTGTCTTGTTGTGATGTGGTACCTGCCTGTATTTCCTTAAATCTTTATTTTAGATATTTTTGATAGAAAATGTCATTCCTAACATTTTTTTTTTTTAGTCAGTAGGTGCCCAACGTACAGTAACATGTGATGGTGTATTGAACACAGTCACGTATAGAGGCCTATAGAGCCCGTATGTATTCCTGATTTCTGGAACCGTTAGCTTAACAGTACAATATTGACATAAAGCTCAGAAACACTTGTTTTGCAAACATGCTCCTGTTTTATCAATTTCCTGTGCGGATCAACGGGAAGTTCATTACCTCTGTCACATGAAATATGTATCTTAAAGTGTGTATTTGTATTTATTTTAGCAATAAAGATGGTGACGCTACAAGAATACACATTTACAATAGGCCTATATCTAAAAATACAATAATATACACCGAGTAAACAAATCATTAAGTACGCCATCCTAATATTGAGTGCACCCTTTTGCCCTCAGAACAGCCTCTATATCGCCGAGGCATGGGACTTACAAGCGTTCCACAGGGATGCTGGCCCATGTTGACTCGATTGCTTCCCACAGTTGTGTCAAGTGGGCTGGATGTTCTTTCAGTGGTGGACCATTCTTGATATACACAAGTAACTGTTGAGTGTGAAAAGCCCAGCAGTGTTGTAGTTATTGACACACTCAAACCTTTCATCTACACTGATTGAAGTGGATTTAACAGGCGGAGTCAATAAGGGATGATAGCTTTCACCTGGTCAGTCGATGTCATAGATGTGTTTTGTACACTCACTATATATATGATAAATGAGAAGGTTTGAATCCTAAGCAACCTGCATACACATTGTTTGATGTACAATAGACCAACATACAGTGGGGCAAAAAAGTATTTAGTCAGCCACCAATTGTGCAAGTTCTCCCACTTAAAAATATGAGAGAGGCCTGTAATTTTCATCATAGGTACACTTCAACTATGACAGACAAAATGAGAAAAAAAATCCAGAAAATCACATTGTAGGATTTTTAATGAATTTATTTGCAAATTATGGTGGAAAATAAGTATTTGGTCAATAACAAAAGTTTATCTCAATACTTTTTTATATACCCTTTGTTGGCAATGACAGAGGTCAAACGTTTTCTGTAAGTCTTCACAAGGTTTTCGCACACTGTTGCTGGTATTTTGGCCCATTCCTCCATGCAGATCTCTTCTAGAGCAGTGATGTTTTGGGGCTGTTGCTGGGCAACACGGACTTTCAACTCCCTCCAAAGATTTTCTATGGGGTTGAGATCTGGAGACTGGCTAGGCCACTCCAGGACCTTGAAATGCTTGTTACGAAGCCACTCCTTCATTGCCCGGGCGGTGTGTTTGGGATCATTGTCATGCTGAAAGACCCAGCCACGTTTCATCTTCAATGCCCTTGCTGATGGTAGGCTTTGTTATTTTGGTCCCAGCTCTCTGCAGGTCATTCACTAGGTCCCCCCCGTGTGGTTCTGGGATTTTTGCTCACCGTTCTTGTGATCATTTTGACCCCACTGGGTGAGATCTTGCGTGGAGTCCCAGATCGAGGGAGATTATCAGTGGTCTTGTATGTCTTCCATTTCCTAATAATTGCTCCCACAGTTGATTTCTTCAAACCAAGCTGCTTACCTATTGCAGATTCAGTCTTCCCAGCCTGGTGCAGGTCTACAATTTTGTTTCTGGTGTCCTTTGACAGCTCTTTGGTCTTGGCCATAGTGGAGTTTGGAGTGTGACTGTTTGAGGTTGTGGACAGGTGTCTTTTATACTGATAACAAGTTCAAACAGGTGCCATTAATACAGGTAACGAGTGGAGGACAGAGGAGCCTCTTAAAGAAGAAGTTACAGGTCTGTGAGAGCCAGAAATCTTGCTTGTTTGTAGGTGACCAAATACTTATTTTCCACCATAATTTGCAAATAAATAAAAAATCCTACAATGTGATTTTCTGGATTTTTTTTCTCATTTTGTCTGTCATAGTTGAAGTGTACCTATGATGAAAATTACAGGCCTCTCTCATCTTTTTAAGTGGGAGAACTTGCACAATTGGTGGCTGACTGAATACTTTTTTGCCCCACTGTAGATGTCCTAACCGACTTGCCAAAACTATAGTTTGTTAACAAGAAATGTGTGGAGTGGTTGAAAAACGAGTTTTAATGACTCCAACCTAAGTGTATGTAAACTTAAACTGTAGTAGCTCAATTACCTTGACTACCGGTACCCCCTTATATATAGCCCCGCTATTGTTATTTTACTGCTGCTTTTTAATTATTTGTTACTTTTATTTTTATTTATTTGTAGGTATTTTTCTTTAAACTGCATTGTTGGCTAAAGGCTTGTAAGTAAGCATTTCACTGTAAGGTCTACCTGTTGTATTTGGTGCATGTGACAAATACAATTTGATTTGATTTGACAGCTATATAGCTATAGCCAGTTTGACTGTATCATGCCGGAGTAGCTAGATAGATGAGCAATGCCTTTTGCATGTATTATAAGTTAGCAGCGTGGCAGTTTCCCAAAGTTTGGTGTTGACTATGAACTTTACTTAGCTAGCTATGCTTTATGGAAGAATGTAACTTTGCTATCTAGGATAAATTGTCAACATTGAGTTGTGGCGAACAGCTTGGAGAAAAAGGCCAAGTAGTTGGCTAGCTAACTGGCAAGCTAACTGACTATTATAGCAGTCAAGGACATTCACTATCTTATTTATTTGTCCTCTGATTTAGTTTACACAGATAACTTCAGCCATATGAAAAACCTTTGCTTCCTTTGCTTCGAGCTTGCTTCTCATCTGACTGGTGTTAGCTAGCTAGCTACAACTGCTAGCCTGCTACTAGCTAGCTGCTGCTGTTGCGCAGCAACCAAATTGCTTGTGCCGGTTTTAGAACTCTGAGATTCGGCTGAAAAGATGTTCGCATTGTCAGAAATGCTGCAAAAAGATAGCACATCGTTAGCTCTTAACGCATAAATTACACATTTAATAAAGGCTGTTACAACTACGTATTTAGTCAATCCGGAATGTTTCAATCCAATGGTCACTTTATGGACGCTATGTAACGGTGTTCGTCTATAGGAGGAGAAGAAGCGGACCAAAGCGCAGCGTGGTGGTTACTCATGTTCTTTAATTAATGGAAACTGAACGATACATGAAATAACTTAACTCTACAAAACAACAAACGGAACGTGAAAACCTATACAGCCTATCCTGTGACAACAAACACAGTGACAGGAACAATCACCCACAAACAAACAGTGAAACCCAGGCTACCTAAGTATGATTCTCAATCAGAGACAACTAAAGACACCTGCCTCTGATTGAGAACCATACTAGGCCGAAAACATAGAACTGACCCAAAACATAGAAAAACGAACATAGACTGCCCACCCAACTCACGCCCTGACCATACTAAATAAATACAAAAACAAAGGAAATAGAGGTCAGAACGTGACAGTACCCCCCCCCAAAGGTGCGGACTCCGGCCGCAAAACCTTGACCTATAGGGGAGGGTCTGGGTGGGCGTCTGTCCGCGGTGGCGGCTCTGGCGCGGGACGCGGACCCCACTTCGCCATTGTCTTAGTCCGCCGTATTGTCCGCCTCCGTGGCTTACTCCCCATGCCCACCCCTCTCAATGACCCCACTGGACAGAGGGGCTGCTTGGGACAGAGGGGCAGCTCGGGACAGAGGTGAAGCAGCAGCTCGGGACAGAGGGGCAGCTGCTCGGGACAGAGGGGCAGCTGCTCGGGACAGAGGGGCAGCTGCTCGGGACAGAGGGACAGCTGCTCGGGACAGAGGGACAGCTGCTCGGGACAGAGGGACAGCTGCTCGGGACAGAGGGGCAGCTGCTCGGGACAGAGGGGCAGCTGCTCGGGACAGAGGGGCAGCTGCTCGGGACGGAGGGGCAGCTGCTCCGGGCGGAGGGGCTCTAGCGGCCCCTGGCTGACTGGCGGCACTGGCGGCCCCTGGCTGACTGGCGGCACTGGCGGCCCCTGGCTGACTGGCGGCACTGGCGGCCCCTGGCTGACTGGCGGCACTGGCGGCCCCTGGCTGACTGGCGGCACTGGCGGCCCCTGGCTGACTGGCGGCACTGGCGGCACTGGCGGCCCCTGGCTGACTGGCGGCACTGGCGGCCCCTGGCTGACTGGCGGCACTGGCGGCCCCTGGCTGACGGGCGGCACTGGCGGCCCCTGGCTGACGGGCGGCACTGGCGGCCCCTGGCTGACGGGCGGCACTGGCGGCCCCTGGCTGACGGGCGGCGCTGGCGGCCCCTGGCTGACGGGCGGCGCTGGCGGCCCCTGGCAGACGGGCGGCGCTGGCGGCGCCGGGCAGACGGGCGGCGCTGGCGGCGCCGGGCAGACGGGCGGCGCTGGCGGCGCCGGGCAGACGGGCGGCGCTGGCGGCGCCGGGCAGACGGGCGGCGCTGGCGGCGCCGGGCAGACGGGCGGCGCTGGCGGCGCCGGGCAGACGGGCGGCGCTGGCGGCGCCGGGCAGACGGGCGGCGCTGGCGGCGCCGGGCAGACGGGCGGCGCTGGCGGCGCCGGGCAGACGGGCGGCGCTGGCGGCGCCGGGCAGACGGGCGGCGCTGGCGGCGCCGGGCAGACGGGCGGCGCTGGCGGCGCCGGGCAGACGGGCGGCGCTGGCGGCGCCGGGCAGACGGGCGGCGCTGGCGGCGCCGGGCAGACGGGCGGCGCTGGCGGCGCCGGGCAGACGGGCGGCGCTGGCGGCGCCGGGCAGACGGGCGGCGTTGGGCAGACGGGCGGCGCTGGGCAGACGGGAGGCTCCGGCAGAGGCGCCGGACAGACGGGAGGCTCCGGCAGAGGCGCCGGACAGGCGGGAGGCTCCGGCAGAGGCGCCGGACAGGCGGGAGGCTCCGGCAGAGGCGCCGGACAGGCGGGAGGCTCCGGCAGAGGCGCCGGACAGGCGGGAGGCTCCGGCAGAGGCGCCGGACAGGCGGGAGGCTCCGGCAGAGGCGCCGGACAGGCGGGAGGCTCCGGCAGAGGCGCCGGACAGGCGGGAGGCTCCGGCAGAGGCGCCGGACAGGCGGGAGGCTCCGGCAGAGGCGCCGGACAGGCGGGAGGCTCCGGCAGAGGCGCCGGACAGGCGGGAGGCTCCGGCAGAGGCGCCGGACAGGCGGGAGGCTCCGGCAGAGGCGCCGGACAGGCGGGAGGCTCCGGCAGAGGCGCCGGACAGGCGGGAGGCTCCGGCAGAGGCGCCGGACAGGCGGGAGGCTCCGGCAGAGGCGCCGGACAGGCGGGAGGCTCCGGCAGAGGCGCCGGACAGGCGGGAGGCTCCGGCAGAGGCGCCGGACAGGCGGGAGGCTCCGGCAGAGGCGCCGGACAGGCGGGAGGCTCCGGCAGAGGCGCCGGACAGGCGGGAGGCTCCGGCAGAGGCGCCGGACAGGCGGGAGGCTCCGGCAGAGGCGCCGGACAGGCGGGAGGCTCCGGCAGAGGCGCCGGACAGGCGGGAGGCTCCGGCAGAGGCGCCGGACAGGCGGGAGGCTCCGGCAGAGGCGCCGGACAGGCGGGAGGCTCCGGCAGAGGCGCCGGACAGGCGGGAGGCTCCGGCAGAGGCGCCGGACAGGCGGGAGGCTCCGGCAGAGGCGCCGGACAGGCGGGAGGCTCCGGCAGAGGCGCCGGACAGGCGGGAGGCTCCGGCAGAGGCGCCGGACAGGCGGGAGACTCCGGCAGAGGCGCCGGACAGGCGGGAGACTCCGGCAGAGGCGCCGGACAGGCGGGAGACTCCGGCAGAGGCGCCGGACAGGCGGGAGACTCCGGCAGAGGCGCCGGACAGGCGGGAGACTCCGGCAGAGGCGCCGGACAGGCGGGAGACTCCGGCAGAGGCGCCGGACAGGCGGGAGACTCCGGCAGCGCTGGAGAGGAGGAAGGCTCTGGTAGCGCCGGACAGGCGGGAGACTCCGGCAGCGCTGGAGAGGAGGAAGGCTCTGGACGGATGGGCCGGAGAGACAGCCTGGTACGGGGAGCTGCCACCGGAGGGCTGGGGTGTGGAGGTGGTGACGGATAGACCGGGCCGTGCAGGCGCACTGGAGCTCTTGAGCACCGAGCCTGCCCAACCCTACCCGGTTGAATGGTCCCGGTCGCCCTGCCAGTGCGGCGAGGTGGAATAGCCCGCACTGGGCTATGCAGGCGAACCGGGGACACCGTGCGCAAGGCTGGTGCCATGTAAGCCGGCCCAAGGAGACGCACTGGAGACCAGATGCGTAGAGCCGGCTTCATGGCACTTGGCTCGATGCCCACTCTAGCCCGGCCGATACGCGGAGCTGGAATGTACCGCACCGGGCTGTGCACCCGCACTGGGGACACCGTGCGCTCCACAGCATAACACGGTGCCTGCCCGGTCTCTCTAGCCCCCCGGTAACCACAGGAAGTTGGCTCAGGTCTCCTACCTGGCGTAGCCATACTCCCTGTTAGCCCCCCCCCAAGAAATTTTTGGGGCTGACTCCCGGGCTTCCATCCACGACGCCGCGCTGCCTCCTCATACCAGCGCCTCTCCGCTTTCGCCGCCTCCCGTTCTTCCTTGGGGCGGCGATACTCTCCTGGCTGAGCCCAAGGTCCTTTACCGTCTAGTTCGTCCTCCCATGTCCAATCCTCCTCGCGCTGCTCCTGCTGCTGCTTTCTCCTTTGCCCATTACCACACCGCTTGGTCCTGTTGTGGTGGGTGATTCTGTAACGGTGTTCGTCTATAGGAGGAGAAGAAGCGGACCAAAGCGCAGCGTGGTGGTTACTCATGTTCTTTAATTAATGGAAACTGAACGATACATGAAATAACTTAACTCTACAAAACAACAAACGGAACGTGAAAACCTATACAGCCTATCCTGTGACAACAAACACAGTGACAGGAACAATCACCCACAAACAAACAGTGAAACCCAGGCTACCTAAGTATGATTCTCAATCAGAGACAACTAAAGACACCTGCCTCTGATTGAGAACCATACTAGGCCGAAAACATAGAACTGACCCAAAACATAGAAAAACGAACATAGACTGCCCACCCAACTCACGCCCTGACCATACTAAATAAATACAAAAACAAAGGAAATAGAGGTCAGAACGTGACACGCTATGGTCTCGTTTTAATCCGTCATCTTGAATTTGAGCTAGGTAGGCGCAGAAAATACTCTGAAAACTAAATTACTAATGACCCTTTTTTTTAAAATTCGGTATGTGGTTCTTGGTAACAGCCGGACGGCTCATGACAGAGACGGGGAATGGGTTGTGTACCTCCAAATCAAGTTGATTTGCTAATTTAATTGAGATTGGTGTCCTATTGGCTTAGATATGATGGTAGGGAGATTTGAATTTAACATTATGCTTCAACCAATGCTAACACCCCACACAATAATTTCACAGATTTGGGACTGTCAGGGATAAAATGCCCTTCAGTGTATCTGGCTCTATTGAGGCGAGGCACTTCACACCCAGACATAATTTGCTGTTCCAAAATCCATTGTTTGCAGCTACTGATATTTTCAATGTTTGCATCTATCACTTTACCCCATCACATATCGCATGGTTTATCTAAACAAAAGATACTTGGCCTGACTATCTATTTGACACAAGTGTTGAGAAGCTAAGGCCTGGACTGCAGCGATGAAGGCACTATACGTTTATCTTTATTGCATTGTGGAGTAAAAGGCTTTTTGATTGTAAAAAACCCTGTGTCGGCTGGCAAAACGCCACACACTAGTCCTTGGGTAAGGCATGGTGCTGAATTCTCTCAATCCATGGCAAACTAAGGAAAAGTAAACCAAGAAAATCAACAGACTAAATAAAGGCAATAGACACCCAGAAAAGGGTATGGCAGGAAAATGTACATCATTAATAAAATAGAATTCTATGAATTCTATGCAATAATCTGCATATTTGTGGCTTATACTGTAGTGTGTAAGATAAATTCAACATTTTAAATAGTGAGTTGGGATCACAAGGTATTAACACAACTTTTATACAGTATGATTTTTTTTTTTTGTTCTTCTTGTACCTCTGTTGCCTAACATCTCTCTGTGCAATGTTTCAGAGTGTGGTGGGCCAGGGATGACCTGGATGGCGTGAGTAGTCCCTGATCCACCGCACGCTAGGCTCAGGTTTATGTCGTGCCGAAGCATTGCCCGCGCCACGCTTCGCTGGCTCTCTGTACGGACGCTTCAACCTCAGCGGAACCGTGGCTGACAGATCCAAAATGGACATTCCGAACTGAACATGCGGAGGTGGCAATCACCCGCCATTGTGTTCAATCAGTTTCTTCTTTGTTTATTCACCAAGCCCCAGTTAAACTGAATATCTTATCTCCTAAACGACTCATTTCATACTAGAATAAAAAAGGGGCTATAAACCTTCACTTACCATTTATTTTAATGAATTTAAACAAATATGGCATTCATAAAAATGTCAGTTTAAATGTTAAGAAGATTCGTTGATGTGAGGATCAGTCTTAGCAGAGAAGGTGAATTGTTTCAATATACAATCCTGTTATCTTGTGTTCAGACCCTAAGCAAATTAACCCCCCAACACACACACACACACACACACTTCCTCAGACCGTGTAATCTACCCCTTCTACCTTCCATTCAGCTGATCTCTTTTCCACCCAATGAATCCAATATTGTATGCCTAATAATTAAATCAGATTTATTGCTTTTGTGCGTTTGATGGAATTATCTGCTCGTCCTATCAGTCCTTCTCCAGATAGCAGAGGCAATATAAACGTTTGGACCCTCTCACAAAGGCCCATGTATATTTCATCAGCTACAGCAAGAAGGCCAAACATCATACAGGACTGTTCAAACACAGCTGTTGTTCACGCACCCCTTCACTGGACTGCCCTCAATGGATAGATTTAAAGTATCATATTTGCTTGCATGTCTACTTTTTTTGATTCTATAATATTTTCTATTCTTTTTTTTCCCGCCCCAGCCAGATAACAGAGCTACCTACAGATCTGCAACACACCTGCTATCCCAGACACTTCTCTGATAATGGACTGATAACTGTCAACTGGATTGAAACTGTCCTGCATGTTTTCAAAAAATGTCTAAGGTTCAATTTCAGCAGATTTGATAATACAGCTATGGACAAAACAAAATAAACTGCTATTGGATGTCTATTTAATCTCCCTACTAACATACAGTAATTCAATGTAGAAATAAATTGATAAAGACAAATATCTTTGATTTTACATCCAGGCCCAAATTCTTTTTGGTCACAGTACATTTCAGACAAAGTATTTAAGTAGCTGATTTCTTCTTTAAGATACACATATATGTCAATAATCCTTGCTCAACAGGACCATTCTATGGATGACATTTGGTGAAAATTTGATGAAAATTTCAAAAATAATTGTATTTTTTTGTTATTATTGAGGTGCTTGAGCTAAATATTATTTCGTTTTTAACTCATTTCCACACTACAGGTTTTGTAAATATTATTGGGTTTTTAACTCATTTCCACACTACATGTGTGTATAATATTATTGGGTTTTTAACACATTTCCACACTACAGGTGTGTATAATATTATTGGGTTTTTAACACATTTCCACACTACAGGTTTTGTAAATATTATTGAGTTAACTCATTCCACACCGCAGGTTTGTTAAATATTATTGGGTTTTTAACTAATTCCACACGACAGGTTTGTTAAATATTGTTAGGTTTTTAACTCATTTCCACACTAAAGGTTTTGTAAATATTATTGAGTTAACTCATTCCACACTGCAGGATTTTTAAATATGAATGGGTTTTTAACTAATTCAACACGACAGGTTTGTTAAATATTATTGGGATTTTAACTCATTTCCACACTACAGGTTTTGCCGTGCATACACCTATTGCTTTTCACCATATCAAGAGACAAGTAATGAGGCAAATTCAGGTAACTAGCCAACGTTAGATAAGAACATGCTGCTTCACCTGTCCTGTGTGATATTATTCAGGTATTAGTAAAAAAAAACAAAGTTGCTTCTGTTGTCTCTCACTCTACCTCCCTAATACCCAAGAACAGATCTGCTGATTTTACTCACTCTGTAAGAGTGAGGCCTCTGTAATACAAATTGCAGAGGACAAAAATGTTGTTTTTTTTTCAATCTAATTGACTGCGTCCCAAAATGGCACTCTATTTCCCTACATAGTGCACTACTTTTGAACCGAGCCCTTTAGGGCCCTGGTCAAACATAGTGCACTATATAGGAAATAGGGTGCATTTTGGGACATATATACTAGGAGTAAGGCTCCATTCCCAGCTGGAGGAGCTCAGGCCTCCCCTCTCTGATCCCTGCACCTGCCCTGCATAGGAGGGGCACACAGCGCAGGGCCAAAGAATGTCTGGTCAAGCGACCGGCCGGCGCAGGCCAACAAAGGCCCACTTCAGGACAGATTACAACTTCAACAGGAGACTCTTTGATCGGGCTACTTTGAAAACATCATCGATATCAAGATCAACCCTCGAGGTCAAAAAAGCCATTTCAAAATGCTGTGTGTGTGTGTGTGTGTGTGTGTGTGCGCGTGCGCGTGCGCGTGCGCGTGCGCGTGTGCGTGTGTGCGTGTGTGTGTGTGTGTGTGTGTGTGCGTGCAGATGTGTCATGCCCGTAGGGGGCACAGAGGCACGTGCTACCCGATCTGTCCTGTTTAAAAATAAAATAAAAAAAATAAATTGTTCTTGTCGTTTTAACTGTAATACTGCCACTTACCAATTTAATGAAGTTGTCTTTAGCCCCTCAACCTATCTCCCAGCCTCATAGCTACCAAGAAGCCATTTCAGGCTATCAATCAAGTTAGAATAACTACATGTAACTGCCAACATAAAGTGTCTCAACAGGGCGTTGGGCCATTAAGAACCAGAACCGCTTCAATGCACCTTGGTATGGATTCAAGAAGTGTCTTGAACTCTATTGAAAGGATGAGACACCATTCTTCCACGAGGTATACCATCATTTGGGGTTTTTGTTGATGGTGGTGGAAAATGCTATCGCACCCGCCTTGTATAAGTGTTCAATTGGATTGAGATCTGGTGACTGAGACCGCCATGGCATGTGGCTTACACCGTTGTCATGCTCATCAAACCTTTCAGTGACCACTCGTGCCCTGTGGATGGGGGCATTGGCATCCTATGGGGGCATAGTCATGGTGGAAAAAAATTATAGCCTGCCCAGCATTTTTATATATGACCCTAAGCATGATGGGATTTGAATTGCTTAATTAACTCAGGAACCACTCCTGTGTGGAAGTGCCTGCTTTCAATATACAGTACTTTGCATTCCACATTTACTCAAGTGTTTCCATTATTTGGTCAGTTACCTGTATCTTGGCTGGCATGCCTGTTTGCAAAGTTGGTAGACTTTAGAAAAGCAAGCAATAACTAAATGTACTGAATAAGACTCACGTTCCTTTCAATATTTTACCCAGATTTTAGTAGAGATGCAGAGAAGCATGTTAAGTTTCTTTAAAAAAAGGACCACCAGTCAGAAGGATACAGACAGCTCAAGCGGTATGTTTAGATATGCAGGAAAATATATATATACAGTGCATTCGGGAAGTATTCAGACCCCTTGACTTTCTCCACATGTTGTTACTTTACAGCCTTATTCTAAAATGGATTCAATTTTTTTTTCCCTCATCAATCTACACACAATACTCCATAATGACATCACAATACTTCATAATGACATCACAATACTCCATAATGACATCACAATACTCCATCATGACATCACAATACCCCATAATGACATCACAATACTCCATAATGACATCACAATACTCCATAATGACATCACAATACCCCATAATGACATCACAATACTCCATAATGACATCACAATACTCCATAATGACATCACAATACCCCATAATGACATCACAATACTCCATAATGACAAAGGGAAAACTGGTTTAAAAATATAAAAGTTTAAAAAAGGAACTTATTTACATAAGTATTCAGACCCTTTGCTATGAGACTCGAAATTGAGCTCAGATGCATCCTGTTTCCATTAATCATCCTTGAGATATTTCTACAACTTGATTGGAGTCCACCTGTGGTAAATTCTATTGATTGGACATGATTTGGAAAGGCACACACCTGTCTATATAAGGTCCCACAGTTGACAAAAACCAAGCCAAGAGGTTGAAGGAATTGTCCGTAGAGCTCCGAGTCAGGATTGTGTCGAGGCACAGATCTGGGGAAGGGTACCAAAACATTTCTGCAGCATTGAAGGTCCTCTGTGGAGATGGGAGAACCTTCCAGAAGGACAACCATCTCTGCAGCACTCTACCATAAAGGCCAGACGGAAGCCACTCCTCAGTAAAAGGCACATGACAGCCCGCTTGGAGTTTGCCAAAAGGCACCTCAAGGACTCTCAGACCATGAGAAACAAGATTATCTGGTCTGATGAAACCAAGATTGAACACTTTGGCCTGAATGCCATGGGTCACGTCTGGAGGAAACATGTCACCATCCCTACTGTGAAGCATGGTGGTGGCAGCATCATGTTGTGGGGATGTTTTTTCAGCATCAGGGACAGAGAGACTTGTTAAGATTGAGGGAAAGATGAACAGAGCAAAGTACAGAGAGATCCTTGATGAAAACCTGCTCCAGAGTGCTCAGGACCTCAGACTGGGGCAAAGATTCACCTTCCAACAGGACAACGACCCTAAGTACACAGCCAAGACAGCGCAGGAGTGGCTTCGGGACAAGTCTCCGAATGTCCTTGAGTGGCCCAGCCAGATCCCAGACTTGAACCCGATTGAACATCCCTGGAGAGACCTGAAAATAGCTGTGCAGCAACGCTCACCATCCAACTTGACTGAGCTTGAGAGGATTTGCAGAGAAGGGGGGGGGGGGGGGGGGGGGGGGCATAAAGTTGAACTGACAATACTAGGCATGCATGATTAAAAATAAAATTCACATTTAACCTAATGTTGACTGAATGGTGGTGTAAAGTGGTCCAAACAATATTACAATGCATGATAATAACGTTCTCCAGAGAAACATGAACGTTCATCATCCTTCACCTTTTCACTAGTTATTAAGTCACTTTAATAATTCTACCTACATGTACATATAACCTCAATTACCTCGACTATCCGGTGCCCCCTCACATTGACTCTGTACCGGTACCCCCTGTATACAGCCCCTCTTTTGTTATTTTACCTCAGCTCAAAATTTGATTTGAAAACATTTCAGGTTCAAAGGTTATGCCTGTCCTGGGAAAGGTCTCAAACTGAGAAACCATCGTCTGAAAGCTCTCTCAGGTTAGCCTGTACTGCCACCAAGTGTTGTTCACACGTCATTTCATAAATAACCCCCCCCCCCATGTTCTTTTTTTTTTATCATGCAAAGAGGCATCATTGTGGTCTCAAGAATATACAAATATAACCACAGGGAAAAGCATGCGCAGGATATCAAAGTCATATGCTTAGTATTTTCATTCATTTAGAACCATATACACCCAACGTTTCCAATAGGTATTTTTCAAGAATGTCCTGCCAAATAACTTCTTCCTTTTCGTTTTTTTTCTGCCAAATATCAGCTCATCGTCTCACTACGTTGCACATCAGGGTTGTATTTAATATGTGTTTTCTTTCGGATGAGATGAACTCAAATATGTCATTTAAAAGACATGATTTGAACTTTAAGAATTTAGGGGGGGGGGGGGGACATTGTTGTATGCCAACATTATGTATGAATCTACAGAAGTAAGAATCTGTCCGATAAACCTGCCACGTTTTTAGAAGGCCCTCCTCCAACCATGATTCCGACTCATCTGGCAACCCAGACAGTGAGGGCGGGCTGGGGGCGGGTTTGTTTACATTGCTCATCATGCGCCATGCGATTCTTGGTTACGTGATGACGTGGGCTGAAAGATTTCCAGTGGAACTCGGAAGAGAAGCGACTGTTGTATTCTAAATCAAGAGATAGAAATGAAATCGAAGGTGAGACAACTCTATGTTTCATGCACGTACAATACCGAGATATTGACGTATGGCCAGTCATTCTTGAAAACTTAGAAATTCATCTTAATCGTCAGGATTTGATGTATTCAGTGCATGGCTACTTGGTTAGCGCCATAGGCTAGCCTAGCTATCCAGCTTCTGCAACATGATTTTTCAGGATCGGGTGAATCACAAGGAAAATGGAAATGTGACACTTGCAACGTAGTATTCGGTATGCAAATAGGTGGGCACATAACAGTTTGCCGATGTTGAAATCAAAAGCTATATAGCTTACCTACGTTTTTACCTAATGGAGTTTTCAATTGTATTTTGTTGGTCACAGCTTATATCATTGAGTACCATTATTGAGTGCACACCCCACGTATGTAAATGATAATGGCCATCTTTAGCAAGTTGAAGCTACTCCGTGTGGTCTCCTTTGATGAATATGATTATGGAATATGTCGCTACGGTCTTATAAATTGGCATGGATAGTTAATCATAGATGTTGTGTTTTTATCGCATCTCCTAGCTAAGTGGGAGTGAACGTTTACTGGTATTATGTTCTATAACTTGTAGATCGATAGGACTGTGGTCTTTCTTTTCTATTACCTGTAGGGAACACAATATATTGTCTATACTTGGATTGTAGCTTGTTTTTTTAAACTTATGGGTGGCACAAATTGCAATATGGGGGAAAGGAATAGGCAGGGTGCAAATTTAAAACAGTAGTATTTAATATACTTTAAAAAGTGTAGTGTTTTTGCAAACATTATTGTAGTATTTATTAAAGTACTTTTTTGAGGATAATATTATAGTATTTACTATAGTATTATACAGTATACTGCAACATTCTATAGTAGGTACTACACATGATCAAGCGATACTACAATCTGCAGTATAGTATTCTACAGTATACTATATAATTCTATAGTAAGTACTGTAGTATTTTTTTAATGTGGGTACATGTACATATCTACCTCAATACTCCAGTATCTCTGCACATTGTACATGTGGTACTGGCACTTACCATGTATATAGCTTCCTCTCTGTGGCACTGGCACTGATTCTGTATATAGCTGACCCTATATGTAGCTGGCCTTGTACATAACTGACCCTGTATATATCTTCCTCTCTTATTTATTGTGGGGTTTTTTTTATTCTTATTTTGTTATTAGTTCTACTTGTTTATATTGAATACTGCACTGTTGGGTAGGGCTTGCAAGTTAAGCATTTTCCCTGTATAAGTGGATGTCTCAAATAAAACTTGATCTTAAACAATACAGGAAATAGAACACACGTAGTTAACTTCAACACAATTAAAAGGATAGTTCATGCAAAATCTATATTTGGATCAAATTACCTTTACCTTGAGTTGTGTCTGAAGGCCCATGATGACAGAATCCACAATTATGCATTATCTACTTCTGGCTAACAGCCTGGAGTTAGCATATTAGCATAATCAGTTTTCCATGAGTGGAAACAGCCAATCCGATGTTATCAAAGCTGGAGCTACCAGTTTGTACACCAGATATGTGATAACTATGTTACCATGATGGTCATTACAGGAAAGCCCTATATAAAACGACGCCATAGATTGTTCAACTAACCTGTTTTTGGCAAAACTTCCTTTGTTCTCGATTCGGGGGAAAAAAGTATGTTTCAAATGTCCATGTCCAATTGACGGTGGTTCTACAAAAACCCACGAAAACTCAGAAAGATTTCAAATCCACATTTGGCACCAAGTGAGGAGTTCCCTCGTCATTTAAGCTGCCAGGCATCTTGCATTTCCCAACGTCTTTGCAGGAACTAGTTGTTTCTATGTGACGCGGCCACACAGTGCTACCAAAACAAAGATCTACACACATTCAAGAGGCATTTCTCACTTGGTACAAAACATGGATTTAATATCTTTCAGAGTTTTCACTGACATTTGTAGAAACACCTGCACCTGGACAGCTGACATTTCTAAGATACTTTTTATCACTGAATCGAGAACGAATAAAGTTTTGCCAGGAACAGGTTAGCTATCACATACAGTGGGGCAAAAAAAGCATTTAGTCAGCGACCAATTGTGTAAGTTATCCCACTTAAAAAGATGAGAGAGGCCTGTAATTTTCATCATAGGTACACTTCAACTATGACAGACAAAATGAGGAAAAAAATCCAGAAAATCACATTGTAGGATTTTTAATGAATTTATTTGCAAATTATGGTGGAAAATAAGTATTTGGTCACCTACAAACAAGCAAGATTTCTGGCTCTCACAGACCTGTAACTTCTTCTTTTAATAGGCTCCTCTGTCCTCCACTCGTTACCTGTATTAATGGCACCTGTTTGAACTTGTTATCAGTATAAAAGACACCTGTCCACAACCTCAAACAGTCACACTCCAAACTCCACTATGGCCAAGACCAAAGAGCTGTCAAAGGACACCAGAAACAAAATTGTAGACCTGCACCAGGCTGGGAAGACTGAATCTGCAATAGGTAAGCAGCTTGGTTTGAAGAAATCAACTGTGGGAGCAATTATTAGGAAATGGAAGACATACAAGACCACTGATAATCTCCCTCGATCTGGGACTCCACGCAAGATCTCACCCAGTGGGGTCAAAATGATCACAAGAACGGTGAGCAAAAATCCCAGAACCACGCGGGGGGGACCTAGTGGCCTAGCCAGTCTCCAGATCTCAACCCCATAGAAAGTCTTTGGAGGGAGTTGAAAGTCCGTGTTGCCCAGCAACAGCCCCAAAACATCACTGCTCTAGAGGAGATCTGCATGGAGGAATGGGCCAAAATACCAGCAACAGTGTGTGAAAACCTTGTGAAGACTTACAGAAAACGTTTGACCTCTGTCATTGCCAACAAAGGGTATATAACAAAGTATTGAGATAAACTTTTGTTATTGACCAAATACTTATTTTCCACCATCATTTGCAAATAAATTCATAACAAATCCTACAATGTGATTTTCTGGATTTTTTTCTTCTCATTTTGTCTGTCATAGTTGAAGTGTACCTATGATGAAAATTACAGCCCTCTCTCATCTTTTTAAGTGGGAGAACTTGCACAATTGGTGGCTGACTAAATACTTTTTTTGCCCCACTGTATATCTAGCGAAAAAAAATAACAACAGTCTCACGGCGAAGAAAACGTGGACAGGTTCTTTGCGAGTATTGACATACAGGAAGTTGTGGCTTGCAGTGCAGCTTTGATAACATTGGTTTCGGCTGTTTCCACTCATATGCTAACTCCAAGCTGTCGCCGGAAGAAATTTTCAGATTCTGTCACCATGGGCCTTCAGACACAACTCAAGGTAAGGCATTCAGACCCACATATAGACTTTGCATGAACTATCCTTTTATGTTTTATTTGTTCTGATCTACACTGACTGTACAAAACATTAAGAACACCTGCTCTTTCCATGACACATACTGGAAAAAGGTGAAAGCTATAATCCCTTATTGTTAAATCCACTTCAGTCAGTGTAGATGAAGGGGAGGAGACAGGTTAAAGAAGGATTTTTAAGCCTTGAGACAATTGAGACATGGATTGTGTATGTGTGCCATTCAGAGAGCGAATGGACAAGACAACATATTTAAGTGCCTTTGAACAGGGTATGGTAGTAGATGCCAGGCGCACCGGTTTGCGTCAAGAACTGCAACGTTGCAGGGTTTTTCACACTCAACAGTTTCCCGTGTGTATCAAGAATGGTCCACCACCCAAAGGACATCCAGCCAACTTGACATAACTGTGGCTAACAAGGGTCAGCATCCCTATGGAATGCTTTCGACAACGAATTGAGAGTGTTCTGAGGGCAAAGGGCGGGAGGTGCAACTCAATATTAGGACGTTGGGCCTAATGTTTGGTATACTCAGTGTAAATCTATAACCCACATAGTTAACATCAACACAATTAATGACCTGTTCATGTTCTACATATTCTAGATCTAGACCCCTGGCTGCCATGGAGTCTGAGGGGAATGTGCTCCGCGTGGACTTCCCAAACTTCTCCGGAACCATGCTGCAGAAGCTCAACCAGCAGCGGCAGAGGGGCCAGCTCTGTGACATCATCGTAGTCATCCAGGGACACCAGTACCGTGCTCACCGGGCCATCTTGGCCGCCAGTTCGCCCTACTTCTGCGACCAAGTGCTCCTTAAAAACAGCGCCCGCTGCGTTTTACCTGACGTCATGCACCCGTGCGTGTTCGAACGTCTCCTCCTCTCTTGCTACACGGGCACCCTGCACCTACCTGCCGGCGAGGTGGTAGCTTTCCTCACGGCAGCTAGCTTCCTCCAGATGTGGCACGTGGTGGACAAATGCACTGAGCTCTTAGAGGTGGTAGGAAGCGGCGCTAGCACATTAGTGCACAAGTCTTCTGGTGGGCTGAGGGACAGGCCTTTCCCTGGGGACAGTAGCTACCACAGCCCTGGGGATGGCTCCATGGGCCTGGAGGATGGTGGAGGAGGAGGAGCAGTAGAGGGCTTTGCCAAAATGGAGATGGACCAGCTCCTAGAGAACAGCTTCTCCCCTCCCACTCTGGAGAACAACAGCACCCAGCCCAGCGGAAGCTGCTCGCCACCGGTCGACCACGATGGCTCAGGTAGTGAGGTCGCCAGCCAGGATGGGGACGTTGAAGAGGGTGGCGAGGGGGACTACCAGTACTCCAGACCTGCCTATGTCCCACCCAGTATCATGGGCCACAGGAAATGGGTCCACGTAAAGTCAGAAAGGCGCGCAGATTGCAAGGGCGACGGGGCCCTCTTTAGCGGGGACCCTGCGGTCACTGACCCTGAGCAGCTGAAACTTACCCACTCCCAGGCCTCAGCCAGCAGGAGCTCCCTGGACCACGGCATTGATGAGAAACCTGTGGCTCAGCTGGAGGAGAGCCTGGAGGAGGATCCTCTGGACTTCTACGGTACCTCCATAGAGGGCTTCTCCACCGACAAGGCCGACGGGACACCGCTTGGACTGAAAGATGACCTACTAGAAGGGGCAACTGGAGTTGAGGAGAGTGGTGGTGGGGGAGAAGGAACCCCTGGTGGCCTCCAGGAAGAGACCTCCCACTCAGGCTTCGCCTCAGTGGTCTACAAGCTGTACCCCTGCCAGTGTGGCAAGAGCTTCACTCACAAGAGCCAGCGGGACCGGCACATGAGCATGCACCTGGGCTTGCGGCCTTACGGCTGCGCCGTGTGTGGCAAAAGTTTCAAGATGAAACACCACCTGGTGGGCCACATGAAGATTCACACGGGCGTAAAGCCCTACGAGTGCAGCCTGTGTGCCAAACGCTTCATGTGGCGGGACAGCTTCAACCGTCACACGTCCTCCTGCACCAGGGTCCATCAGGCCCGGTGCGCCGTCAATGAGCAGGCTGCCCAGATCTGCTGATCTCGGATGTTATTTCCAAACCACCATTCACCTCGTCTCCCTCCCCCCTCCACCACTATCCCATATCAGTTTCACTGAATAGGCTGCTCAGATGTGCCTGTCCCGGGATCAGATTAAGACCGTGCTGCTTGGATGACCACCTTCCAATCAGTTTAGCTGGATTTAGAATTATATATCCGAGCGGCGGCCTGAGCCACCGACGCATCACATGTAACTGATCCAAGATCAGAATCCTGGAAAGCTTTGTAGTCTGGTCAGATCTGCTTGTGTGGAATCAGAACCTTAGGTCCTGCGGTGTGTGGACTGCTATACAGGGCATTCTGAAAGTATTCAGACCCCTTGACTTTATCCTACTCATGTTACGTTTCAGCCTTATTCTAAAGTGTATTAAATCGTTTTTTTTATTCCCCTTATCAATTTACACACAAGACCCCATAATGACAAAGCAAAAACAGGTTTTTGCTAATTTATTAAAAATAAAACATGTAAATATCACATTTACATAAGTATTCAGACCCCTTTACTCGGTACTTTGTTGAAACATATTTGGCAACGATTACAGCCTTGAGTCTTCTTGGGTATGACGCTACAAGCTTGGCACACCTGTATTTGGGGAGTTTCTCCCATTCTCTGCAGATCCTCTCAAACTCTGCACAGCTATTTTCAGGTCACTCCAAAGATGGTCGATCGGGTTCAAGTCCGGGCACTGGCTGGGCCACTCAAGGACATTCAAGAACTTGTCCCGAAGCCACTCCTACTCTGTCTTGGCTGTGTGCTTAGGGTCTTTGTCCTGTTGGAAAGTGAACCTTCGCCCCAGTGTGGGGTCCTGAGCGCTCTGCAACAGGTTTTCAGGTTTTCATCAAGGATCGCTCTGTTCTTTGCTCTGTTCATCTTTCTCTCGATCCTGAGTAGTCTCCCAGTCCCTGCCGCTGAAAAACATATCCACAGCGTGATGCTGCCACCACCATGCTTCACCGTAGGGATGGTGCAAGGTTTCCTCCAGGCGTGACGCTTGGCATTCAGGCCAAAGAGTTCAATCTTGGTTTCATCAGACCAGAGAATCTTGTTTCTCATGGTTGAGAGTCCTATGGGTGCCTTTTGGCAAACTCCAAGTGGGCTGTCGTGTGCCTTTTACTGAGGAGTGGCTTCCGTCTGGCCACTACCATAAAGATCTGATTGGTGGAGTGCTGCAGAGATGGTTGTCCTTTTGGAAGGTTCTCCCATCTCCACAGAGGAACTCTGGAACTCTGTCAGCATGATCATCGGGTTATTGGTAACCTCTGAGCAAGGCCCTTCACCCCCTAGGAAGAGTCTTGGTGGTTCCAAACTTCTTCCATTTAAGAATGATGGAGACCACTCTGTTCTTTGGGACCTTCAATGCTGCAGAATGTTTTTGGTACCCTTCCCCAGATCTGTGCCTCGACAAAATCCTGCCTCGGAGCTCTATGGCTTGGTTTTTGCTCTGACATGCACTGTCAACTGTGGGACCTTTTATATAGACAGGTGTGTGCCTTTCCAAATAATGTCCAATCAATAGAATTTACCACAGGTTGACTCTGATCAAGTTGTAGAAACATCTCAAGGATGATCTTTATGGGGGTATTGTGTGTAGATTTATAAGGATTTTTAAAATGTATTTAATCTATTTTAGAATAAGGCTGTAACGTAACAAAATGTGGACAAAGTCAAGGGCTCTGAATAATTTCCGGAATGGACTGCAGCTACTTAACAGGAGCGATGTGGAGTGTATGTAAATTGACTTTGGAGCAAGAATGTGTTTGGTCACACATCCAATGTGGGGTCTACGTTACCTCAATGTTCTCACATAGACACAACCACAGCCATTACATTTACTGTTTAAAAAAAAATGGGCCTTTCTTTTGTTAACTATGTGGATGAGGATTATTCTTATTTCCTTCAGTCCCCCTCATTTAGAAAGTGTCCCTTTCCTCAGGTGTCTGGATGTTGGGAGAGCAGTGCTGTTCATCATATCAATTAGCCAGCGATTCCCCTGATGAGTCTTCATTTTGAAACCTCACATGTCGTTTGCCATCCAATGACTTTATCATATCTATCACTTCAAAAATAATTGTGTATAAATATCTAATTTATTGATGTTTTTTTTTTTGGGGGGGGGATCGTGTAAATGAGACAATGTATCTTGGACATACTGGTACATTTGTAGGAAATTATGGTAGGTTTACATGATGTTGAGGTGTGCCAATGTACTGTAGTTAGGTCAATAAAACATGAGGATACTGAGCTATGGAATAGTGCTTTTGATATTGATTTGTGCATTCTATTTGCCGTTTTGAACATACTTTAGTTTAAAGGGGCGATCAGTAGTTGAAACAATAACAAAGAGTTCTCTCCGCCCCCTGTTTCTGTTAAAAGTTGAGGGACGGCGCTGGAGAAATGTAACTGCTCTCAAATTCGTAGACGGAGCTGTGGATGCCAGGACTGAACATCCATGATATCAACATGATAGTTTTAACCATGGTTTGAGGATATATAGTGTTGGTTTACATTGTTTGCAAACATTGGTGTAAAATAAGATTATATGTTGGGTTCTGATGCGGGTAGGACAGTTGAACAAGCTCAGAGGCATAAGTTATATTCTTCAAGTCCAAAAATGGATGTAAGCAATTGCAGATTGCCTCTTTTTAAATGAGATACACATTTCAATTTTGGAAATAGCATTCTTTGAGGCACTCCAAATATGTACAGTGCCTTCAGAAAGTATTCTACCTCCTGACTAATTCTACGTTTAGTTGTGAATTCAAAATGGATTAGATAGATATTTTCTCACCCATCAACACACAACATCCCATAATAACAAAGTGAAAACATGTTTTTTGACAATACAGAAATATCTCATTTACATAAGTATTCACACCCCTGAGTCAATACTTTGTAGAAGCACCGTTGGCAGCGATTACAGCTGTGAGTCTTTCTGGGTGAGTTTCTAAGAGCTGTTGACACCTGGATTGTGCAACATTTGCCCATTATTCCAATTCAAAATTCTTCAAGCTCAGTCAAATGGGTTGTTGATCATTGCTTGACAACCATTTTCAGGTCTTGCCATAGATTTTCAAGTAGATTTAAGTCAAACTGTATCTCATCCACTCAGGATCATTCACTGTCTTCTTGGCAAGCAACTCCAGTGTAGATTTGGCCTTGTGTTTTAGGTTATTGTCCTGCTGAAAGATGAATTAATCTCCCAATGTCTGGTGGAAAGCAGACAACCAGGTTTTCCTCTAGAATGTTGTCTGTGCTTAGCTCCATTCTGTTTTATTTTTCATCCTGAAAAACTCCCCAGTCCTTAACAATTACAAGCATACCCATAACATGATACAACCAACACTGTGCTTGACAATATGGAGTGCTACTCAGTAATGTGTTGTATTGGATTTTCCCCAAACATAACACTTTGTATTCAGGACAAAAAGTGAATTGCTTTACCACATTTTTTTGCAGTATTACTTTAGTGCCTTGTTGCAAACAGGATGCATATTTTGGAATATTTGTATTCTGTACAGGCTTCCTTCTTTTCCACCTGTCAATTCGGTTAGTATTGTGGCGTAATTAAAACGTTGTTGATTCATCCTCAGTTTTCACAGCCATTGAACTCTGTAAGTGTTTTAAAGTCACCATTGGCCTCATGGTGAAATCCCTGAGCGGTTTCCTTCCTCTCTGGCAACTGAGGTAGGAAGGATGCCTGTATCTTTGTAGTGACTGGTTGTATTGATACACCATCCAAAGTGTAATTAATAACTTCACCATGCTCAAAGGGATATTCAATGTCTGCTTTTTTATTTTTTCCCATGTACCAATAGGTGTCCTTCTTTGCAAGGCATTGGAAAACCTCCCTGGTCTTTGTGGTTGAATCTGTGTTTGAAATTCACTGCTCGACTGAGTGGCCTTACAAATAATTGTATGTGTGGGGTACAAAGATGAGGTGGTAATTAAAAAAAATAATAAACTTATTATATGACTTGTTAAGCCAATTTCTACTCCTGAACTAAATTCAGGCTGTAACACAACAAAATGTGGAAAAAGTCAAGGGGTGTGAATACTTTCTGAAGGCACTGTATGTATATATAGAGGCACTCAAACCTAGTTTGAACTAGAGCATGACTTTCTGCCAGTAGGCTACCTGTTAGCTAGCCTACATGTTCGTACAGTCAGCCACATAAAGATTGTCTGTAACATAATACAACAATAATTTTAAATGATGCCTGGCGTTTCAAGTCTGCTGTTTTATGCTCGCTAGGTTTGTGATTAATTCAATTATATTTCCAAACAACAATTTATATATATATATAATTTTTGTAAAAATGTTACCCCTTTTTCTCCCCAATTTCGTGGTATCCAATTGTTAGTATCTTGTCTCATCGCTACAACTCCCGTATTGGCTCGGGAGAGACGAAGGTCGAAAGCCATGCGTCCTCCGAAACACACCCCAACCAAGCCGCACTGCTTCTTAACACAGCACGCATCCAACACGGAAGCCAGCCGCACCAATGTGTCGGAGGAAACACCGTGCACCTGGCGACCTGGTTAGCGTGCACTGCTCCCGGCCCGCCACAGGAGTCGCTAATGCGTGATGAGACAAGGACACCCCTACCGGCCAAACCCTCCCTAACCCGGACGGAGTCTCAGAGTCTCTGGTGGCACAGCTAGCACTGCGATGCAGTGCCCTATACCACTGCGCCACCCGGGAGGCTACAATTGATATATTTAACCGGAAACCTCAAAGACATACAGTACCAGACAGAAGTTTGCACACACCTACTCATTCAAGGATTTTTCTTTATTTTCTACATTGTAAACTATGAAATAACACATGGAATCATGTAGTAACCAAAAAAGTGTAAAACAAATCTAAATATATTTTATATGTGAGATTAGCAGCGACCCTTTGCCTTGATGACAGCTTTGCACACTCTTGGTATTCTCTCATCCAGCTTCATGAGGTAGTCACCTAGAATGCATTTTAATTAACAGGTGTACTTTTCTTAAAAGTTCATTTGTGGAATTTATTTCCTTCTTAATGCATTTGAGCCAATCAGTTGTGTTGTGACAAGGTAGGGATGGTGTCCAGAAGATATCCCTATTTGGTAAAAGACCAAGTCCATATTATGGCAAGAACAGCTCAAATAAGTAAAGAGAAACGACAGTCCATCATTACTTTAAGACATGACAGTCAGTCAATATGGAACATTTCAAGCACTTTGAAAGTTTCTTCGAAGTGCAGTCACAAAAACCATCAAGCGCTATGATGAAAGTGGCTCTCATGAGGACCGCCACAGGAAAGGAAGACCCAGAGTTACCTCTGCTGCAGAGGATAAGTTCATTAGATTTACCAGCCTCAGATTGCAGCCCAAATAAATTCTTCACAGAGTTTAAGTAGCAGACACATCTCCACATCAACTGTTCAGAGGAGACTGTGTGAAATCAGGCCTTCATGGTCGAATTGCTGCAAAGAAACAACTACTAAAGGACACCGATAAGAAGAAGAGACTTGCTTGGGTCAAGAAACATGAGCAATGGACATTAGACCGTGGAAATCTGTCCTTTGGTCTTAATGAGTCCACATTTGAGATTTTTGGTTCCAGCTGCTGAGCCTTTGTGAGACGCAGAGTAGGCTAACGGATTACCTCTGCATGTGTGGTTCCCACCGTGAAGCATGGAGGAGGAGGTGTGGAGGTGCTTTGCTGGTGACACTGATACTGATCCTAATAAAATACCAAATACCTGTCAGTGATTTATTTAGAATTCAGTGCACACTTAACCAGCATGGCTACCACAGCATTCTGCAGCGATACACCATCCCATCTGGTTTGCGCTTAGTGGGACTATCATTTGTTTTTCAACAGGACAATGACCCAAAACACACCTCCAGGCTGTGTAAAGGTTATTTGAACAAGGAGATTGATGGAGTGCTGCATCAGATGACCTGGCCTCCACAATGACCCGACTTCAACCCAACTGAGATGGTTTGGGATGAGTTGGACCGCAGAGTGAAGGAAAAGCAGCTAACGAGTGCTCAGCATAAAATATATTTTGATTTGTTACAAACTTTTTTGGGGGGGTTACTATATGATTCCATATGTGCTATTTCATAGTTTTGATGTCTTTACTATTATTATACAATGTAGAAAATAGTTTTTTTTTAAATAAAGAAAAACCTTTGAATGAGTAGGTGTGTCCAAACTTTTGACTGGTCCTGTATACTAAAACCTCAGCATATTTATCATCAAGTGTTTAACTATGTTTTTGGGAAGTAGGTATAAATAAATGTAAGATCACTGTACCCGTAGTTTGTAGTTACACAATCTGCTAATCAACATATTGAATATAGTTTATATGGTTTCTTACTACTGATATATTAATGATTGCTTTTTAGATAATTTATGACTGTTTTTGACATTGTTGCTATATTGTGACTTATAACTTCATTTTTGAATGAGCATGGGTTCCCAATTTAAGATGATCCTTGAAGAATGAAGGTGAAATTGTAATAAAAAAAAGTGAATATTGGTACTTATACCACAACAAGGAATTTGCCACAGTCTGTCCACCAATATCTTGTGTGGTTTAGGTTAAAACGTTATTTATGCTTCACGTCATTTTTTGGGGGGACCTGTCAGTTTGCCAGAATTGATTGACCTCTATTTGTACTGCTTGATAATAGGAATGTTTTTGTTAGAAATGTTTTTAAATGAACCTGGACTAACAAAGGTATTGCAAATGCCTGGAATACGTCATTTCTCATTACTTTGCAGCATTTTTTTTTATTACTGTTATACAATGATATTTTTGTATCGGCTGCTAACGCTAACAAAATACAATCATTTTAGAGTAACAGTTGTTAGTCTTTATCACGTGAAAGCTAACTTTGGTGCATTTAATGCAAAGTCTGAACTATATGATATGCATATGGAATTTGAAACTATGCTATTTGCTTACGTTCGACTTTTATCAGAAGTTCTGTAGGTTTTTGGATCATCTGGGGAAAATGTAGTTATCAATTGAAAATTACATTTCTTAGAATGATAGGCTTATGTATCGATAATGAAAGTGGACAGTGAGATTCTGCGCTAGTTGCTACTTTCGTGAAGATGCAAAGTCAGTTCCAAATATTGACAGCCCCTTGGTGAAGATGAGCACAAATAAAACACATTTTGAGCTATATTGTATGCAAAAAAATAATAATCGGAAATCTATATTATACCAATACAATTGCTCAGAGAAAGAGCTTTTTTTTTTTTAAATTAAATTGAACCTTTATTTAACTAGGCAAGTCAGTTAAGAACAAATTCTTATTTACAATGACGGCCTAGGAACAGTGGGTTAACTGTCTGTTCAGGGGCAGAACGACGGATTTTTACCTTGTCAGCTCGGGGATTTGATCTAACAACCTTTCTGTTACTGGCCCAATGATATAACTACTAGACTACCTGCTGTTTAACAAGTAATACTTTTTTCTCAAAAATATAGATAACGGCACTGAGCCTTTTTCTAAAAATGTCTTATGAGTTAGAGAACACATTGGGAGTGATCTCAATATAGAATCTTTCCAGATCCTTGATATCCTTCATCTGTACTTATGGACTGTCCTCTTCAATTGAAACCACCGGTTTACAATGGGGTTCAAGTTTGGAGACTGAGATGGCTATTGCAAAATGTTGTTTTTTGTGGTCAATTAACAATTTCTTTGTGGATTTTGATGCTTTGGGTTATTGTCTTGCTGGAAGACCCACTTGCGGCCAAGTTTCAGCCTCCTGGCAAAGTGAACCAGGTTACAACTATATTACTGGAAAAATTCAAATACAATTCTTCATTTTGAGGATAAAGAAAACATAAGGTTTGAACAATAGTAGCAATTGAGTTTGTTTGGGATGCGTCCCTATATTAGTGATTTAAATTAAAACTACCTCACGGAAATTAGCATATTTATTTTACTATCTAACGAAAGTTGCGGACAGTTTTCCAGAACCATTTCCTAACCCTTGCTTTGTCACCATTTTGAGATTTTCTTCTTATAGAAGAACTTTGTGAATGTTTTGTACAAAAATAAATGTTTTCAACAATAAACGTTTTTTCCCCCCCCCCCCGTGTAACATTTCATTGTGGATTTTTTGTTTGGAAGCCTCTACTTCCCCAGGTTACATTTAATTATTCCAGTGATATTGCCTGCGGGCTATTCCCTCTTATGCTTTTGTACATTGAACTACCTACCAACAGTGTGGCGTTAGAAAATGGCTCATCTTGGCTAGAATCTAAAGCATCACGTAGCAGGGTTGTCGCAATAACAGAATCACAATACCGCCATACCTGATTGTTGGCAACAAAAAAAGAACCTGAAGCAAACTGACCTCTATGGTCCTTTTTAAAACACGTCTGTATGTAAAAATCTTGTGTGATATAGTTTGGGAATAAACACGTGGCTCTTGGTGACAACTGAATGCTGTGTGTTTGCGACATTAGAAGAAAATATTCTCAAGAAATTAGGTTTGCTTCCTATTACTACTACTACTATGACCGAGTGGTTGACCCACATGACATCATCATCATACTGATAATGTCATCATTGTGACAGTATGGTGCTTTACTGCTAAGTTATGAAACACATCGCTAACTAATGTAACGGATCACTAACTAATGTAACAAATCATTAACTAATGTAACAATTCACTAACTAATGTAACAAATCATTAACTAATGTAACAATTCACTAACTAATTTAACAATTCACTAACTAATGTAACAATTCACTAACTAATGTAACAATTCACCAACTAATGTAACAGATCACTAAGTAATGTAACAAATCACCAACTAATATAACGGATCACTAAGTGATGTAATGGATCACTAAGTAATGTATCAAAACTCTAATGTAACAAATCACCAACTAATGTAACAAATCACCAACTAATGTAACAAATCCCTAACTAATGTAACGGATCACTAACTACTGTAATGGATCACTAAGTAATGTAACAAAACTCTAATGTAACAAATCACTAACTAATGTAACGGATCACTAAGTAATGTAAAGGATCACTAAGTAATGTAAAGGATCACTAAGTAATGTAATGGATCACTAACTAATGCAAAGAATCACTAACTACTGTAACGGATCACTAAGTAATGTAAAGGACCACTAACTAATGCAAAGAATCACTAACTAATGTAACGGATCACTAAGTAATGTAACAAAACTCTAATTTCACAAATCACTAACGAATGTAACAAATCCCCAACTAATGTAACGAATCACTAAGTAATGTAACAAATCACTAAGTAATGTAACGGATCACTAACTAATGTAACGGATAACAAAGTAATGTAACGGTTAACTAACTAAAGTAACAAATCACTAAGTAATGTAACGGATCACTAAGTAATGTAGCGGATCACTAACTAATGTAACGGATCACAAAGTAATGTAACGGTTAACTAACTAAAGTAACAAATCACTAAGTAATGTAACGGATCACTAAGTAATGTAACGGATCACTAACTAATGTAACGAATCACTAACTAATGTAACGGATCACTAACTAATGTAACGGATCACAAAGTAATGTAACGGTTAACTAACTAAAGTAACAAATCACTAACTAATGTAACGGATCACTAACTAATGTAACGGATCACTAAGTAATGTAACGGACCACTAACTAATATGAAGAATCACTAACTACTGTAACAGATCATTAAGTAATGTAACAAAACTCTAATTTCACAAATCAGTAACTAATGTAACAAATCACTAAGTAATGTAACAAATCACTAACTAATGTAAAGGATCACTAAGTAATGTAACGGATCACTAAGTAATGTAACAAATCACTAACTAATGTAACGGATCACTAAGTAATGTAACGGATCACTAAGTAATGTAACAAATCACTAACTAATGTAACGGATCACTAAGTAATGTAACGGATCACTAAGTAATGTAACAAATCACTAACTAATGTAACGGATCACTAACTAATGTAACGGATCACTAAGTAATGTAACAAATCACTAACTAATGTAACGGATCACTAACTAATGTAACAAATCACTAACTAATGTAACGCATCACTAAGCAATGTAACAAATCACTAAGTAATGTAACAAATCACTAACTAATGTAACGCATCACTAAGCAATGTAACAAATCACTAACTAATGTAACGCATCACTAAGCAATGTAACAAATCACTAACTAATGTAACGCATCACTAAGCAATGTAACAAATCACTAAGTAATGTAACAAATCACTAACTAATGTAACGGATCACTAACTAATGTAACAAATCACTAACTAATGTAACGGATCACTAACTAATGTAACGGATCACTAAGTAATGTAACAAATCACTAACTAATGTAACAAATCCCTAACTAATGTAACGCATCACTAAGCAATGTAACAAATCACTAACTAATGTAACAAATCGCTAAGTAATGTAACGGATCACTAAGTAATGTAACGGATCACTAACTAATGTAACAAATTGCTAACTAATGTAACAAATCACTAACTAATGTAACGGATCACTAAGTAATGTAACGGATCACTAACTAATGTAACAAATTGCTAACTAATGTAACAAATCACTAACTAATGTAATGGATCACTAACTAATGTAACAAATCGCTAACTAATGTAACGGATCACTAAGTAATGTAGCAAAACTCTAATGTAACAGATCACTAACTAATGTAAATAATCACCAACTAATGTAACAGATCACTAAGTAATGTAATGAATCACAAACTAATGTAACTGATCACTAACTAATGTAACAAATCGCTAAGTAATGTAACAAATCACTAACTAATGTGACGGATCACTAAGTAATTTAAATAATCACTAACTAATGTAAAGGATCACTAAGTAATGTAAAGGATCACTAACTAATGTAACGGATCACTAAGTAATGTAACGGATCACTAAGTAATGTAAAGGATCACTAAGTAATGTAAAGGATCACTAACTAATGTAACGAATCACTAAGTAATGTATCAAAACTCTAATGTAACAAATCACCAACTAATGTAACAAATCACCAACTAATGTAACAAATCCCTAACCAATGTAACGGATCACTAACTAATGTACCGGATCACTAAGTAATGTAATGGATCACTAACCAATGTACCGGATCACTAACCAATGTAACGGATCACGAAGTAATGTAATGGATCACTAACTAATGCAAAGAATCACTAACTACTGTAACGGATCACTAAGTAATGTAACAAAACTCTAATGTAACAGATCACTAACTAATGGAAATAATCACTAACTAATGTAACGGATCACTAAGTAATGTAACGGATCACTAACTAAAGTAACAAATGGCTAACTAATGTAACGAATCACTAAGTAATGTAACGGATCACTAACTAAAGTAACAAATGGCTAACTAATGTAACAAATCACTAAGTAATGTAACGGATCACTAACTAAAGTAACAAATGGCTAACTAATGTAACGGATCACTAAGTAATGTAACGGATCACTAAGTAATGTAACGGATCACTAAGTAATGTAACGGATCACTAGCTAATGTAACGGATCACTAAGTAATGTAACGGATCACTCTCTTTCACTTCTCATGTGTGCTGAGTCTCAGGTTCCATATATTGACCACTAGAAGAAGCCATGTACCTTTCCGTCCTCAAGGACTGCTCTGAATCAGGGGGTCAAGGGCAGAAGCGCCAGAGTACATTTTGCCCTTTAGATCGCAATGAATAAGATGAACTGGACTAGACCTGATCCTAGATCAGCACTCCTATTATGAGATACTTAATACATACAGTACCAGTCAAAAGTTTGGACACACCTACTCATTCATTTAAAAAAAAAAAAATTCTACATTGTAAAATAATAGTGAGACATCAAAGCTATGAAATAACACATATGTAATCAAGTAGTAACCAAAATAGTGTTAAACAAATCAAAATATATTTTATAGTTGAGATTCTTCAAAGTAGCCATCTTTTGCCTTGAATGACAGCTTTGCACACTTTTGGCATTCTCTCAACCAGCTTCAACTGGAATGCTTTTCCAATAGTCTTGAAGGAGTTCCCACATATGCTGAGCACTCGTTGGCTGCTTTTCCTTCACCCTGTGGTCCAACTCTTCCCAAACCATCTCAACTGGGTTGAGGTCGGGTCATTGTGGACGCCAGGTCATCTGATACAGCACTCCATCACTCTCCTGCTTGGTCAAATAGCCCTTACACAGCCTGGAGGTGTGTTTTGGGTCATTGTCCTGTTGAAAAACAAATGATAGTCCCACTAAGCTCAAACCAGATGGTATGGCGTATCGCTGCAGAATGCTGTGGTAGCCATGCTGGTTACGTGTGCCTTGAATTCTAAATAAATCACTGTCAGTGTCACCAGCAAAGCACCCCCACACCATCACACCACCTCCTCCATGCTTCACATGGGAATCACACATACAGAGATAATCTGTTCATCTAGTCTGCGTCTCACAAAGACATGGCGCCTGGAACTAAAAATCTCAAATTTGGACTCATCAGACCAAAGGACAGATTTCCACCAGTCTAATGTCTTGGCCCAAGCAAGTCTCTTCTTCTTATTGGTGTCCTTTAGTAGTGGTTTCTATGCAGCAATCCAACCACGAAGGCCTGATTCACTCAGTCTCCTCTGAACAGTTGATGGTGAGATGTGTCTCTTACTTGAACTCTGAAGCATTTATTTGAGCTACAATTTATGAGGCTGGTAACTCTAATGAACTTATCCTCTGCAGCAGAGGTAACTCTGGGTCTTCCTTTCCTGTGGCGGTCCTCATGAGAGCCAGTTTCATCATCTTGCCATAATATTGATTTGGTCTTTTATCAAATAAGACTATCATCTGTATACCTCCCCTACCTTGTCACAACACAACTGATTGGCTCAAACGCATTGAGAAGGAAAGAAATTCCACAAATTAACTTTTAACAAGGCACACCTGTTCATTGAAATGCATTCCAGGTGACTACCTCATGAAGCTGGTTGAGAGAATGCCAAGAATGTGCAAAGCTGTTTTAACACATTTTGGTTACTACATGATTCCATGTGTGTTATTTCATAGTTTTGATGTGTTCACTAGTTTTCTACAATGTAGAAAAACCCTTGAGTGAGTCGGTGTGTCCAAACTTTTGACTGGTACTGTATGTCCATTGGCCATTGTGCCCATCTCCAGCTCTTTGTGTGTATGTCTCTTCATTGCAGTGCATCCAACACCAGCCAGATCCTGTTTATATTTGAGTAAGCCTAATTTAAATAGCATTTAAATCCCAACTAGAGGATCATGGGTAAAGCAAGGTAGAGAAGGGTAGAAGGCTGAACAGAAGATTCCCTCATTTTACCAGCAGAGGGCACAACTAGTCCAATGCACGGTAGGCTATGGTATAGCACAGGCTTCAAAGCGGCAGAGGTTTCTACGTATCTATCTAACTGTCTGTGACCGATGTATGTATGTTGAATCGGGACCAACTAAAAACAACAATGTCCAGCAGCCAACAGCTGAGAGTATCCGTAGACATTTCTCAGGTCCAGTCCAGATGGGGGAGGCTGTTGTTAGATAGGATGGGTGTGTAGAAGTCTCAATCCTGATTGGATGTTCTGTAGACCTTGGCCCTTGTCGTAATTACATTAGATACACTCGCCATTCTTTGAAGTGACCCAAAACACGTTTGCCGAAAGTCATACCACAGCGCCTATCTTAAGACACTCTGGATTCCTGCTTCCTGCTTCCTGCTGTCTGATCTGACGGGAACCTGATGGATTAAAACATATATATTTTTTAAACTAGGCAAGTCAGTTAAGAACAAATTCTTATTTACAATGACGGCCAAGGAACAGTGGGTTAACTGCCTTGTTCAGGGGCAGAACGACAGATTTTTACCTTGTCACCTTGGGGGATTCGATCTAGCAACCTTTCGGTTACTGGCCCAACGGCAGGTAGAAATGTGGACTTTACCGGAATTCTAACAGAACTACCATAGTAATGCTGCTAATACACAAGTAGTAGTAATAGCTTGTGGACAGCGGGCTGTAATAATCAGTCAAGGTAATTGGTCAACAAAATGTCTAACGTAGGGATGGTTAACTTCTATGTTCAAAATGTTAAAGACTCACAAAGTGTTTGTTATAAATATAAGCAGTAGATACATCAGGATTTTGGATCACGTAAAAGCAGTAAATATTATGGGTAACCATAGAGATTAAATAAATGTCCTTTGATGAGGACATTGTTTAAGTTTATTTTATTTTTACAGGGACATTGCACATTAATCAACATTTCAGTAAAAGTGCCTACATACATACAGACAGATTAACATAGGACAAGCAAGACATAGCATACAGACAGAGCAACATAGGACAAGCAAGACATAGCATACAGACAGAGCAACATAGGACAAGCAAGACGTAGCATACAGACAGAGAAACATAGGACAAAAAGCAGCAGGACAAAATTCATAAAAGCAACAAAGTGTTTCCACACCTCACGAGCTACAGACAACAGACAACATTGAAAGCGGCAATACACAGCTAGGGACCATGTTCACAAATCTGATTGACCTTTAGCCATGTCTTCATGCATTTTGTGAAAGTGTGATAGGTGGTGCAGTTGTGTGTGTCTGATGGCAGTGTATTCCAGACATGGGAAGCTCTCACAGAGAAAACGGATTTACTAAAGGTGTTTTTCCTTAAGGGAACTATACAGTCACCTTTCATGGCAGACCTTGTGGATCTGCTGCCATATGTTTGGGTTTTCTGTTTAACAAAAATACTGAGTGGAGGGGGAGGAGCCAGGCCATTTAGGATCTTGAATACAAGACATGTGTCGGTGTATTGCACAAGATTTCCCAACTCAGGAGCTCATGCTTTCTGAGGATGTAACAGTGATGATGGCTATTGGGCTTCCTATCAAGCACTTTGATAGCCTGTTTGTAGACAGACTGAATAGGTTTTAATGTTGTACAGCAAGCTTGGGCCCAACTAGTCAAGCAGTATGTTAAGGGGTGGAGTATCATAGATTTGAAGTACAGTTTTGCTACCTCTGTTGTCAAACAATTTCGTATAAATCTGAAATTAGCTAGGTTGAATTTGGTTATCTGAATTACCTTTTTCACATGCTTTTTAAAAGAGAGGTTGGAATCAATTATGATGCCAAGGTACTTAAAATCAGATACCACCTGGAGCTTCTCCCCTGACACATAGACATCTGGCTCAGTAGCATCTGTTGTCCTCTTTGTAAAGAACATGCAAATGTTTTTTTTTCACATTGAGATGCAAACATGAGTCACTGAGTCACTTTGTAACCTGGACCATTACAGTAGTGAGTTCTTGTGCAGCTTGTTGTTTGCTCTTTGCATGCACATATATCACTGTATCATCTGCATACATTTGAACTTCAGACCCAGTACAGACAGAAGGCAGATCATTAATGTACAGGCTGAACAGGAGGGGCCCCAGTATTGACCCTTGGGGCACGCCCACATCATAGCTAAGAGTGGGCGACAGCTCATTGCTCACTCTGACACACTGAGTTCTGCCTTCAAGGTATGGTTTCATCCATCTCAAGGCATCGGGGGGAAAAGTTGAACTTGGACAATTTTGTGATGAGAATCTCATGGTTAACAGTATCAAAAGCCTTCCTTAGGTCCAGAAACACAGCCCAACAAGGCCCCCTTTGTCCATCTTGGACTTCACATTTTTCAGAAGAAAGCAGTTGGCCGTTTCTGTGGAGTGTTTCGCTCTGAAGCCAAACTGCATGGAGTGTAATGTGAAGGGGCTGTTGTTGAGGTGGGCAATCAGTTGTTCTGCTACTCACCTTTCAACAACCTTCAACACCACAGGTAGGATACTAACGGGCCTGTAGTTACTCACGTCAGCAGGGTCGACCGATTTAAAGATGGCCATTATATTATGGCCGACTTCCATACCCTTAGAAACACCCCGAGACCAATAGATGTGTTGGTGACCTTAGTAATGGGGCCAATGAGTGACTCTTTGTCACGTTCTGACCTCTATTTCCTTTGTTTTTGTATTTATTTAGTATGGTCAGGGCGTGAGTTGGGTGGGCAGTCTATGTTTGTTTTTCTATGTTTTGGGGCAGTTCTATGTTTTCGGCCTAGTATGGTTCTCAATCAGAGGCAGGTGTCATTAGTTGTCTCTGATTGAGAATCATACTTAGGTAGCCTGGGTTTCACTGTGTGTTTGTGGGTGATTGTTCCTGTCTTTGTGTAGTGTTCACCAGATAGGCTGTATTAGGTTTTGAGTTCTCACGTTTCTTGTTTTTTCGTTAGTTTGTTCATGTATAGTGTCGTAAATAAAATACAATGAACAACCACCACGCTGCGCTTTGGTCCGCCTCTACTTCACAAGAAGAGAATCGTTACACTCTTTGTAGTTTTAAAGAAAGGTAGAGTCCAGCCCAAACACGTCTTTGGCTTTAGAGTTCTTTAGTGAGCTAATCACCTTGTTCACCTTTGATTCAGAAACCTCCCTTATGATGAAGACAGGTTGAGCATCCTTTACTAGCACTGAGCCCAATAAACCAGTGGAAGGGTTCTGTGTCAGTACCCTAACAGAGTCAATAAAGTAGGAATTGAAGACTATTGCTATTTTGACTGCATCCTGTGTTAGACTGTTATTCACCATGATTTCTAGTCTTTTTGTAGTGTTACTATGGTCTTTCCCTGTTAACTTTTTTACATTCTCCCAGATCAGTTTAGAATTTCCCTTTGCTTCACCAATTATGTTAATAAAAAAGTTTGCCTTGGCCTGTCTGATTTCTTTCATCACCTTATTTCTCAACATGGTAAACCTACGTCTGTCATGCTCTAATTTGGATCTTAGTGCTGTTTTTAGAGCATAATCTCGTTGTTTCATCAATTTCCAGATTTCTCCATTTAGCCAAGGAAGAGTGCTCTTCTGGCCAGGTTTGGATTAGATTTTCTTTAGGAAACGATTTATTGTAGTCTGGATTGTGGATAGAAAAACCTGACTATCAGCTTCCACGTCTGTATAGGACAAGAGATCATTCCAGTTAATTCCCTTAATTGCGTTTTCAAAATAGTTTAATTCACTCTTAGGTATTCTGAGTTGATCCGACTTTCTAACAGTAGAGAGGGTAAACCTGCTCTTAGACAGCTTTCTGGCTATAAGTGTCAGATTATGATCAGACAGCCCAGTAACCATATTGAATGATTTAGTCACTCTCTCTGGTTTATTACTGAACACCAGATCAATCTGTGTTTTAGAGCAACAAGTCACCCTGGTTGGCCCTTTAACTAACTGTGTAAGGTCAAAGGTATTAGTGATCCGTTTGAGGGTTTTCTTACAAGACTTGTCTTCATAATTCATATTAAAATCTCCCATTAAGGTGACCTCTTTCCCAAAGTCACATTCCCTAAGCATGTTATTAAACTGATCACAAAACACACTTTTGGTGGAAAGTGGCCTATACATTCCAATAAGGGTAAAAGACACTTGGGGAGACAGTGTAACGTTCAGGCCAATACATTCTAGTTCATTATCACATGACCACTCAATTTGTTTACATCGGATATGTTCTTTAATGTAAATCATCACACCCCCTCTTCCTCCAATCCTGTCTCTCCTGAAGACATTGTACCCAATCACAATCAAAGCTGCAGATGGAGAGGTTTTATGGAGCCGTGTCTCTGAGAGGCAGAGGAAGTCAAGGTTGGAGTCTGTGAGAAGACGTTGAATTTGATCACTTTTTGGAATGACACTAGGAATATTCAAGTGCCCCCCCTAGTAGTCCCTTGGGCTTAGCTCGTGGGTCCCAGATGACTCGAGAGTGATTGACGCATTGAAAAAAGTTACATTTTCTGTGTTTTCTGACGGCTGGGTTTAGGTCGTTTTGTTTCGTTGTCATTATCATCACTTACAAAAATGTACTAATTATTACCTTTAAATGACCATACCTTGGTTGAAAGCCTATTTAACTGGGTTCTAATACATGCCTATTTAACTGGGTTCTAATACATGCATAATAAACTGGGTTCTAATACATGCCTATTTAACTGGGTTCTAAATCATGCATAATAAACTGGGTTCTAGTACATGTCTACTTCATTGGGTTCTAATACATGTCTATTTCATTGGGTTCTAATACATGCCTATTGAACTGGGTTCATATACATGTCTATTTCATTGGGTTCTAATACATGCCTATTTCATTGGGTTCTAATACATGCCTATTTCATTGGGTTCTAATACATGCCTATTTAACTGGGTTCTAATACATGCCTATTTCTTTGGGTTCTAATACATGCATATTTCATTGGGTTCTAATACAAGCCTATTTAACCGGGTTCTAGTACAAACCTATTTAACTGGGTTCTAATACATGTGTATTTAACTGGGTTCTAATACATGCCTATTTAACTGGGTTCTAATACATGCCTATTTCATTGGGTTCTAATACATGCCTATTTCATTGGGTTCTAATACATGCCTATTTAACTGGGTTCTAATACATGCCTATTTCATTGGGTTCTAATACATGCATATTTCATTGGGTTCTAATACAAGCCTATTTAACCGGGTTCTAGTACAAACCTATTTAACTGGGTTCTAATACATGTGTATTTAACTGGGTTCTAATACATGCCTATTTAACTGGGTTCTAATACATGCCTATTTCATTGGGTTCTAATACAAGCCTATTTAACTGGGTTCTAATACATGCCTATTTAACTGGGTTCATATACATGCCTATTTAACTGGGTTCTAGTACATGCCTATTTAACTGGGTTCTAGTACATGCCTATTTACAGTGCCTTGCGAAAGTATTCGGCCCCCTTGAACTTTGCGACCTTTTGCCACATTTCAGGCTTCAAACATAAAGATATAAAAATGTATTTTTTGTGAAGAATCAACAACAAGTGGGACACAATCATGAAGTGGAACGACATTTATTGGATATTTCAAACTTTTTAACAAATCAAAAACTGAAAAATTGGGCGTGCAAAATTATTCAGCCCCCTTAAGTTAATACTTTGTAGCGCCACCTTTTGCTGCGATTACAGCTGTAAGTCGCTTGGGGTATGTCTCTATCAGTTTTGCACATCGAGAGACTGACATTTTTTCCCATTCCTCCTTGCAAAACAGCTCGAGCTCAGTGAGGTTGGATGGAGAGCATTTGTGAACAGCAGTTTTCAGTTCTTCCACAGATTCTCGATCTGGATTCAGGTCTGGACTTTGACTTGGCCATTCTAACACCTGGATATGTTTATTTTTTTGTTTATTTTTGAACCATTCCATTGTAGATTTTGCTTTATGTTTTGGATCATTGTCTTGTTGGAAGACAAATCTCCGTCCCAGTCTCAGGTCTTTTGCAGACTCCATCAGGTTTTCTTCCAGAATGGTCCTGTATTTGGCTCCATCCATCTTCCCATCAATTTTAACCATCTTCCCTGTCCCTGCTGAAGAAAAGCAGGCCCAAACCATGATGCTGCCACCACCATGTTTGACAGTGGGGATGGTGATGAGCTGTGTTGCTTTTACGCCAAACATAACGTTTTGCATTGTTGCCAAAAAGTTCAATTTTGGTTTCATCTGACCAGAGCGAGCACCTTCTTCCACATGTTTGGTGTGTCTCCCAGGTGGCTTGTGGCAAACTTTAAACAACACTTTTTATGGATATCTTTAAGAAATGTCTTTCTTCTTGCCACTCTTCCATAAAGGCCAGATTTGTGCAATATACAACTGATTGTTGTCCTATGGACAGAGTCTCCCACCTCAGCTGTAGATCTCTGCAGTTCATCCAGAGTGATCATGGGCCTCTTGGCTGCATCTCTGATCAGTCTTCTCCTTGTATGAGCTGAAAGTTTAGAGGGACGGCCAGGTCTTGGTAGATTTGCAGTGGTCTGATACTCCTTCCATTTCAATATTATCGCTTGCACAGTGCTCCTTGGGATGTTTAAAGCTTGGGAAATCTTGTTGTATCCAAATCTGGCTTTAAACTTCTTCACAACAGTATCTCGGACCTGCCTGGTGTGTTCCTTGTTCTTCATGATGCTCTCTGCGCTTTTAACGGACCTCTGAGACTATCACAGTGCAGGTGCATTTATACGGAGACTTGATTACACACAGGTGGATTGTATTTATCATCATTAGTCATTTAGGTCAACATTGGATCATTCAGAGATCCTCACTGAACTTCTGGAGAGAGTTTGCTGCACTGAAAGTAAAGGGGCTGAATAATTTTGCACGCCCAATTTTTCAGTTTTTGATTTGTTAAAAAAGTTTGAAATATCCAATAAATGTCATTCCACTTCATAATTGTGTCCCACTTGTTGTTGATTCTTCACAAAAAAATACAGTTTTATATCTTTATGTTTGAAGCCTGAAATGTGGCAAAAGGTTGCAAAGTTCAAGGGGGCCGAATACTTTCGCAAGGCACTGTAACTGGGTTCTAGTACATGCCTATTTAACTGGGTTCATATACATGCCTATTTAACTGGGTTCTAGTGCATGCCTATTTCATTGGGTTCTAATACATGTCTATTTAACTGGGTTCTAATAAATGTCTATTTCATTGGGTTCTAATACATGCCTATTTAACTGGGTTCTAATACATGCATATTTAACTGGGATCTAATACATGCCTATTTAACTGGGTTCTAATACATGCCTATTTCATTGGGTTCTAATACATGCCTATTTCATTGGGTTCTAATACATGCCTATTTCATTGGTTTCTAATACATGCCTATTTAACTGGGTTCTAATACATGCATATTTAACTGGGATCTAATACATGCCTATTTAACTGGGTTCTAATACATGCCTATTTCATTGGGTTCTAATACATGCCTATTTAACTGGGTTCTAATACGTGCATATTTAACTGGGATCTAATACATGCCTATTTAACTGAGTTCTAATACATGCCTATTTAACTGGGATCTAATACATGCCTATTTAACTGGGTTCTAATACATGCCTATTTAACTGGGTTCTAGTACATGCATATTTAACTGGGTTCTAATACATGCCTATTTAACTGGGTTCTAATACATGCCTATTTCATTGGGTTCTAATACATGCCTATTTCATTGGGTTCTAATACATGCCTATTTAACTGGGTTCTAATACATGCCTATTTAACTGGGTTCTAATACATGCCTATTTCATTGGGTTCTAGTACAAACCTATTTAACTGGGTTCTAATACATGCCTATTTAACTGGGATCTAATACATGCCTATTTAACTGGGATCTAATACATGCCTATTTAACTGGGATCTAATACATGCCTATTTAACTGGGATCTAATACATGCCTATTTAACTGGGATCTAATACATGCCTATTTAACTGGGATCTAATACATGCCTATTTAACTGGGATCTAATACATGCCTATTTAACTGGGATCTAATACATGCCTATTTAACTGGGATCTAATACATGCCTATTTAACTGGGATCTAATACATGCCTATTTAACTGGGTTCTAGTACATGCCTATTTAACTGGGATCTAATACATGCCTATTTAACTGGGTTCTAGTACATACATATTTAACAGGGATCTAATACATGCCTATTTAACTGGGATCTAATACATGCCTATTTAACTGGGATCTAATACATGCATATTTAACTGGGTTCTAATACATTAATATTTAACTGGGATCTAATACATGCCTATTTAACTGGGATCTAATACATGCCTATTTAACTGGGTTCTAATACATGTCTATTTAACTGGGTTCTAATACATGTCTATTTAACTGGGTTCTAATACATGCCTATTTCATTGGGTTTTAATACATGTCTATTTAACTGGGTTCTAGTACATGCCTATTTAACTGGGTTCTAATACATGCATATTTAACTGGGTTCTAATACATGCCTATTTAACTGGGTTCTAATACATGTCTATTTAACTGGGTTCTAATACATTAATATTTAACTGGGTTCTAATACATGTCTATTTAACTGGGTTCTAATACATGTCTATTTAACTGGGTTCTAATACATGTCTATTTAACTGGATTCTAATACATGCCTGTTTAACTGGGATCTAATACATGCCTATTTAACTGGGTTCTAATACATTAATATTTAACTGGGTTCTAATATATTAATATTTAACTGGGCTCTAGTACATGTCTATTTAACTGGGTTCTAGTACATGTCTATTTAACTGGGTTCTAATACATTGATATTTAACTGGGTTCTAATACATTAATATTTAACTGGGTTCTAGTACATTAATATTTAACTGGGTTCTAATACATGTCTATTTCATTGGGATCTAATACATGCGTATTTAACTGGGTTTTAATACATTAATATTTAACTGGGTTCTAATACATTAATATTTAACTGGGTTCTAATACATGCCTATTTAACTGGGTTCTAATACATGCCTATTTAAATGGGTTCTAGTACATGTCTATTTCATTGGGATCTAATACATGCGTATTTAACTGGGTTCTAATACATTAATATTTAACTGGGTTCTAATACATTAATATTTAACTGGGTTCTAATACATGCCTATTTAACTGGGTTCTAATACATTAATATTTAACTGGGTTCTAATACATTAATATTTAACTGGGTTCTAATACATTAATATTTAACTGGGTTCTAATACATTAATATTTAACTGGGTTCTAATACATGCCTATTTAACTGGGTTCTAATACATTAATATTTAACTGGGATCTAATACATTAATATTTAACTGGGTTCTAATACATTAATATTTAACTGGGTTCTAATACATGCCTATTTAACTGGGTTCTAATACATTAATATTTAACTGGGTTCTAATACATTATTATTTAACTGGGTTCTAATACATTAATATTTAACTGGGTTCTAATACATTAATATTTAACTGGGTTCTAATACATGCCTATTTAACTGGGTTCTAATACATTAATATTTAACTGGGTTCTAATACATTAATATTTAACTGGGTTCTAATACATTAATATTTAACTGGGTTCTAATACATGCCTATTTAACTGGGTTCTAATACATTAATATTTAACTTGGTTCTAATACATTAATATTTAACTGGGTTCTAATACATTAATATTTAACTGGGTTCTAATACATGCCTATTTAACTGGGTTCTATTACATTAATATTTAACTGGGTTCTAGTACATTAATATTTAACTGGGTTCTAATACATGCCTATTTAACTGGGTTCTAATACATTCATATTTAACTGGGTTCTAGTACATTAATATTTAACTGGGTTCTAATACATGCCTATTTAACTGGGTTCTAGTACATGCCTATTTAACTGGGTTCTAGTACATGCCTATTTAACTGGGTTCTAGTACATTAATATTTAACTGGGTTCTAGTACATGCCTATTTAACTGGGATCTAATACAGTACATGCGTATTTAAATATTTGTTATTTAAAATACTTGTTTTCTGTCTATTTCAGTATTTTCTAATACTTATTTTCAAATAAATGACTTCAAATACCCCTAACCAAACAGACCTGGATTCAAATACATCTCAAATACCTCTAGGACCAAACAGACCCTGGTTCAAATACATCTCAAATACCCCTAGGACCAAACAGACCCTGGTTCAAATACATCTCAAATACCCCTAGGACCAAACAGACCCTGGTTCATATGCCCCTAGGACCAAACAGACCTGGGTTCATATGCCCCTAGGACCAAACAGACCCTGGTTCAAATACATCTCAAATACCCCTAGGACCAAACAGACCCTGGTTCAAATACCCCTAGGACCAAACAGACCTGGGTTCAAATACATCTCAAATACCCCTAACCAAACAGACCTGGATTCAAATACATCTCAAATACCCCTAGGACCAAACAGACCTGGGTTCATATGCCCCTAGGACCAAACAGACCCTGGTTCAAATACCCCTAGGACCAAACAGACCCTGGTTCAAATACCCCTAGGACCAAACAGACCTGGGTTCAAATACATCTCAAATACCCCTAACCAAACAGACCTGGATTCAAATACATCTCAAATACCCCTAGGACCAAACAGACCTGGATTCAAATACATCTCAAATACCCCTAGGACCAAACAGACCCTGGTTCAAATACATCTCAAATACCCCTAGGACCAAACAGACCTGGGTTCAAATGCCCCTAGGACCAAACAGACCTGGGTTCATATGCCCCTAGGACCAAACAGACCTGGGTTCATATGCCCCTAGGACCAAACAGACCTGGGTTCATATGCCCCTAGGACCAAACAGACCTGGGTTCATATGCCCCTAGGACCAAACAGACCCTGGTTCAAATGCCCCTAGGACCAAACAGACCTGGGTTCATATGCCCCTAGGACCAAACAGACCTGGGTTCATATGCCCCTAGGACCAAAAAGACCTGGGTTCATATGCCCCTAGGACCAAACAGACCCTGGTTCAAATGCCCCTAGGACCAAACAGACCTGGGTTCATATGCCCCTAGGACCAAACAGACCCTGGTTCAAATGCCCCTAGGACCAAACAGACCTGGGTTCATATGCCCCTAGGACCAAACAGACCCTGGTTCAAATGCCCCTAGGACCAAACAGACCCTGGTTCAAATGCCCCTAGGACCAAACAGACCCTGGTTCAAATGCCCCTAGGACCAAACAGACCCTGGTTCAAATGCCCCTAGGACCAAACAGACCTGGGTTCATATGCCCCTAGGACCAAACAGACCCTGGTTCAAATGCCCCTAGGACCAAACAGACCTGGGTTCATATGCCCCTAGGACCAAACAGACCCTGGTTCAAATGCCCCTAGGACCAAACAGACCTGGGTTCATATGCCCCTAGGACCAAACAGACCCTGGTTCAAATGCCCCTAGGACCAAACAGACCCTGGTTCAAATGCCCCTAGGACCAAACAGACCCTGGTTCAAATGCCCCTAGGACCAAACAGACCTGGGTTCATATGCCCCTAGGACCAAACAGACCCTGGTTCAAATGCCCCTAGGACCAAACAGACCTGGGTTCATATGCCCCTAGGACCAAACAGACCCTGGTTCAAATGCCCCTAGGACCAAACAGACCTGGGTTCATATGCCCCTAGGACCAAACAGACCCTGGTTCAAATGCCCCTAGGACCAAACAGACCCTGGTTCAAATGCCCCTAGGACCAAACAGACCTGGGTTCATATGCCCCTAGGACCAAACAGACCCTGGTTCAAATGCCCCTAGGACCAAACAGACCCTGGTTCAAATGCCCCTAGGACCAAACAGACCCTGGTTCAAATGCCCCTAGGACCAAACAGACCTGGGTTCAAATGCCCCTAGGACCAAACAGACCCTGGTTCAAATGCCCCTAGGACCAAACAGACCTGGGTTCAAATGCCCCTAGGACCAAACAGACCCTGATTCAAATGCCCCTAGGACCAAACAGACCTGGGTTCATATGCCCCTAGGACCAAACAGACCCTGGTTCAAATGCCCCTAGGACCAAACAGACCTGGGTTCAAATGCCCCTAGGACCAAACAGACCCTGGTTCAAATGCCCCTAGGACCAAACAGACCTGGGTTCATATGCCCCTAGGACCAAACAGACCCTGGTTCAAATGCCCCTAGGACCAAACAGACCTGGGTTCAAATGCCCCTAGGACCAAACAGACCCTGGTTCAAATGCCCCTAGGACCAAACAGACCTGGGTTCATATGCCCCTAGGACCAAACAGACCTGGGTTCATATGCCCCTAGGACCAAACAGACCTGGGTTCAAATGCCCCTAGGACCAAACAGACCCTGGTTCAAATGCCCCTAGGACCAAACAGACCTGGGTTCATATGCCCCTAGGACCAAACAGACCTGGGTTCAAATGCCCCTAGGACCAAACAGACCCTGGTTCAAATGCCCCTAGGACCAAACAGACCTGGGTTCAAATGCCCCTAGGACCAAACATACCCTGGTTCAAATGCCCCTAGGACCAAACAGACCCTGGTTCAAATGCCCCTAGGACCAAACAGACCCTGGTTCATATGCCCCTAGGACCAAACAGACCCTGGTTCAAATGCATGGATGATTTAAATATTTTTTGTAATATTGTTTTTCTCCAAATGAATGCCAAGACTTTCTGAATGTATTTCCAAATACATTCCAATATTCAAATAGTTACTTCAAATTTTAAAAGTAATTGAAATACCCTAAATAGTATTTGAATGGTCTGTAAATTACATTATAGAATGTTGGCTAATAATGACACTGATGGTGGAATTATGTGCTTCTCATTTATGATCATTGTGTATATGTTAATGCTGTTATTGCAGTAGCCACAGATTTTCAAACTACTTGACCACACAAATGAATTGTCGGATAAGGTTCCATCTCTGTGGCACTGGCGCGTTATCTGAAACGAAGATGATGAAATGACCGATTGCACCTGCGCATTTACAGGCTATTTGCATAAGACCCGGTCTGTTAACCTACTGATTGGTTTGTCATTACATGAAGGCGGAGCTTCATGTGGATTCGAACCGCTGATTAGGCAATGCACCTAGCCGTAACATTACCGTTCTCCTAGCAGCAGGATACCATGCTGGCAGCATTATCGCATATTTATTTTCTTAAAAATAAGAGTCCCCCTGCAAAAATATGATACATTTTGGGATTTATTTTTTTTCTCTGCTGTTTTTCCCACCTTTAAATAAATAAATAATAATAATTTGATGTTTACGCAAATACTGATATGTTGAAAGCTATTGTGTAGGCTATATTGAATGAAATACAAAAATAAAAAAAATATGTTGTTGGATTTACTCAATAGTGTCTGCAAAACTTAAATTGGTCTCTTGTGCTGGGCAATGGGTTTAATATAGCTGACTCCTTACTCGACTTGGCAACGGGTTTAATATAGAATGCTGGTGACTCGTGACCCCACCCCCTCCATTCACTGGAATGCGATACACGGTATATGGAATTCTTACTGGCTTGTAGGGAGGGAACTTGTCTACCTGTCTGAGCTAAAGTGGGGTGGGAAATATTCAGTCTCTACTAACCAGATATAGTTAGTTTTGGATGGGGACAGTGTCGTACACATCCAGCAACGTAGCTTTATATGACCTGGTACTATCCATGGTCCTGAAGTCAATACACACCCAACTCAAATAAAATAATGACCTGATACTATCCATGGTCCTGAAATCAATACACACTCAACTCAAATAATGACCTGGTACTATCCATGGTCCTGAAATCAATACACACCCAACTCAAATAATGACCTGGTACTATCCATGGTCCTGAAATCAATACACACTCAACTCAAATAAAATAATGACCTGGTACTATCAATGGTCCTGAAATCAATACACACTCAACTCAAATAATGACCTGGTACTATCCATGGTCCTGAAATCAATACACACTCAACTCAAATAAAATAATGACCTGGTACTATCCATGGTCCTGAAATCAATACACACTCAACTCAAATAATGACCTGGTACTATCCATGGGCCTGAAATCAATACACACCCAACTCAAATAATGACCTGGTACTATCCATGGGCCTGAAATCTATATACACTCAACTAAAAAAACATGGAGCAAAACTTAAATGAGAACTTCTAATATTATCTAAGAATAAGTTACACTAACAACTCTACCCACATGTATAAATTACCTCAATTAACTCGACTAACCGGTGGCACATTGATCCTGTTGTATTCTGCACATTCTGTTGTATGTGACTAATAAAGTTTGATTCGATTTAATAAGATAAAGGCCAATAATCGCTTGTATTTCCTCACAAAATTACAATTTGGAGAGATGGGTTATGTGATCCATGAATCAGTCCTTTGGATTAATTGCGACCAAGGTGGGTTTATGAAAACCGTTGGAAAGTTATGTATAATTGGGTTGATATAACAAGATTTTACTAGGATACTGCCTCAAAAATATTTTATTTGCCAGGCCAATCGATTGACCTGATGCATTGTTTGGCACATGTCAAGGCTGGCCTTGGGCTGATTTCAATGTGTAAAGGTACCCCATCACAACACCATTAGGTCGATAAACAGGTATGTCAGGACATCATTGTTTCTTTAAAGCAGGTGGCTTCTCAACTAATCAATTGGTAATTGGCTCTTTCGCCAGGGCAAGGCAAGAGTGCATGGAAGTCTAGTATGGAATAGCATTTTTTTTCACATTGGAAGCAATGAAAACAAGTGTTAAGGTGTTTTGTTCTCTCTACCAGCCGATATGTATTCCATGTACAGTCTATTACAGAGTATGTGGGGGCAGAATGAAAAGCCAGCAGCAGGCCTTGTGACACAGTCCCCCTCCAAAACTAACCATATTTGGTTAGTAAAGACCCTACTTAGTATTTCCCACCCCACTTTAGCTAAGAGCTAGAAACGTTTTTCATGTTTTTAAAACCATATTTTGTATTTGTTTTCATAAATAACTTATTGCCTTTTCTTGTTGGCACAATAAAAGTAGCCATATATATTTTTTGAATGAGTAATCCACATTGCAAAGTTTTGAAATGCAGGCTTTTATTTTGAAGGTTTGCTCATTACCATATACAAGTGACATCATCCTTTGTGCTGCTGGCAGAAAAACGAGTCTTAGCCGTCAGGTTAAGTGCACCTACCTGACACTTCCTGCTGTCGTCGTTATGGGTTTTTCCTTTCATGCGCGTGAATGACGTTTCTTACATATATATCACTGCCATGTTTGTATGCCTTCATCAGATGTATTCAATTAGAATTTCCACGTCCTCCGGCTGAAGCGCTGCGACCTTGGGTATTAACTCACATTTGGAGGAATATTGGTTGCGGGGTAGTTTAGCCTGCATACGATAGGCCTACTACAAAGATTGGATTGTGATTTGGTGGTTGGAGTTTTTATTTTCGTTTACGTTACCCAGTTGATACAGCAGTGAGACGCAACAGCGAGGGACTGACCCTCGTATTTGTAGAGGTAAGCAACACCTAGGCTACTGCATTTTTGGTTTTCATTTTATTTCGAGCGTGTATCCTATAATAAAAACACATTTTTTTCTGTGCTCTATCGACTATCATGAACGCGGTGGCATAGAATGTTTGCGTCATGACGAGTGCTTGTACAGGGTAAAGGTGATCTGAACGAGAAAGTGGGTGTACACTTGGCCGTCTCGTACGCATACAAATCTGGGCTAGGTCTATGCGACACTTTCTGCATTGTCCTCGTGACTTTTGTTAACGAGATTTATTTGGCCTATTTTGAAGACATTGAACGTGTCAACAGTGTCTCTCTACTGTCTAGCATGTAGGCTACAATTGGCAATGCAACGTAAAGATTAATGTGTTCAGGCTACTAATTTATCAAGTGTGTTCATTTGCGAAGCAGTAATTCTGTAACCCTTTCTGCACTTTCCCGACAGCCTTGTTATAGGTTTGCTACATCAGCAGTTATAACATAGAATTTGACTTATAAATTAATCTACCCATTGACTATTGAAGAATATTACTTTATGCCTCATGAACCTAAACTGTTGTACCCCATCAGAACCCAACATGTAAGCTTGTTTTACAACAGTGTTTGTAAACAATGTAAACACACACTGTTATAGCCTCAAAACATGGCTCAAACTATAATTTAGATATCATGGATGGTCAGTCCTTGCATCCATAGCGCTGTCTATGAATTTGAGTAATTACATTTCTCCAGCGCCCTCCATCTGATTTTTACAGGAAGTGGTGGGGAGTAGGCTGCACTTTTTTTTATTCAACCTCTGATTGGCCCTTTTTTTTAATTAAGCAGTAAGTATAAAAAATATATTACCAACAGCCATTTTTATAATTCCATTTTATACCAGACTACCCTACCTAGGCAACATTTGGATGACCCTATTATTCGAAGAGGCAAAGTCCGCAATCTGTTCTCAATTTATTATCATGCAGCAAATCTTTAAAACATGTTGATCCAGTTGTTGGCATCTGAGTTTTATGGGTCCATATTGAACGTTGTTTCTGGAGCCTTCTGTTGGACCATAGCCTGGCTACCCCTACTCACCTCACCACTAGTGGAATAGCCCCTAGTACCCCTACTCACCTCACCACGAGTGGAATATCCCCTAGTACCCCTACTCACCTCACCACTAGTGGAATAGCCCCTAGTACCCCTACTCACCTCACCACTAGTGGAATAGCCCCTAGTACCCCTACTCACCTCACCACTAGTGGAATAGCCACTAGTACCCCTACTCACCTCACCACTAGTGGAATAGCCACTAGTACCCCTACTCGCCACTAGTGGAATAGCCCCTAGTACCCCGACTCGCCACTAGTGGAATAGCCCCTAGTACCCCGACTCGCCACTAGTGGAATAGCCCCTAGTACCCCGACTCGCCACTAGTGGAATAGCCCCTAGTACCCCGACTCGCCACTAGTGGAATAGCCCCTAGTACCCCGACTCGCCACTAGTGGAATAGCCCCTAGTACCCCGACTCGCCACTAGTGGAATAGCCCCTACTCATCTCAACTCTCACATTTGTTGCATTTAAACTAAACAAACATATAAATGCAACAATGTCAAAGCTTTTACTGGAGTTACAGTTCATATAAGGAAATCAGTCAATTTAAAGATGTTCTTTAGGCCCTAATCTATTGATTTCACATATGCATCTGTTGGCATGTCTGGTGAATATGCAGACCGTGGAAGAACTGGGACATTTTCAGCTTCCAGGAAGTGTGTACAGATCCTTGTGTATTGGGCCCCTGCATTATCATGCTGAAACATGATGTGATGTCGGTGGATGAATGGCACAACAATGGGCCTCAGGATCTCGTGACGGCATCTCTGTGCATTCAAATTGGCCAGTTAGAAAATGCAGTTTTGTTGTCCATAGCTTATGCCTGTCAATACCATAACGCCAACATGGGGCGCAGTGTACACAACATTGACATCAGCAAACCGCTCGCCCACACGACGCCATACACGTGGTCTGCGGTTGTGTGGCTGGTTGGACGTACTGTCTAATTTTCTAAAACAACGTTGGAGGCAGTTTATGGTAGAGAAATTAACATAAAATTCTCTGGTAACATCTCTGGTGGACATTCCTGCAGTCAGCATGCCAATTGCATGCTGCCTCAACTTGAGACATCTGTGGCATTTGTGTTGTGACAAAACTGCACATTTTAGAGTGGCCTTTTATTGTCCCCAGCATAAGGTGCACCTGTGTAATGATCATGCTGTTTAATCAGCTTCTTGATATGCCACACCTGTCAGGTGGATGGATTATCTTGGCAAAGGAGAAATGCTCACTAACAGGGATGTAAAAACAAATTTGTGCACTAAATTTGAGAGAGATTAAGCTTTTATTTCAGCTCATGAAACATGGGACCAATGCTTTTTATAATTTTAGTGTTATTTAGCAGCAACCAAGCCAACATGTTTCACTGGGAAACGACTGAATAATGCTGCTCTGACCAGGACTCTTCATGGTCGAATTGTACATGCTTTGAATGATGAAGCAATGTGATTTGCGTTTGGACTCCCACCACCACTGTGAAAGAGTTTATTTGTATCACACAAACCCGAGCACTGCTGCATAATGACATTAAGGAGGTCGTGCCAGTTAAAAGATGAAGTTCTATGAGATAAGACCAGGCCAAGTATGGTCTGACTTTGCATGTATTGTGCTATTAGCAAGGAAAGGGGGATATCTAGTGAGTTGCACAATTGAATACATTCAACTGAAATGTGTCTTCCACATTTTAACCCAACTCCTCTGAATCAGAGAGGTGCGAGGAGGGGGGGGGGGGGGGGGGCTGCCTTAATCCACGGCATCGGCGCCCGGGGAACAGTTATCGTGTGTTCACTGTTTTGCTCAACAGTAGATCGGCAGATTTTTCTACCTTGCCGGCTCGGGATACGAACCAGTGACCTTTACTGGCCCAAAACGCTCTTAACCGCTAGGTTACCTGTTGTTGATATCTTGTCAGTATCAATGTCGATCAACCATGGAACCTGACAGGATATGTTTGTATGATTTACTAATTGTGTTCCACTAGAGTACGATAGTGATCTGCCCGTGCCATAATGTGCTGTGATAACCAGTGATGTTGATATAACATCCTCTAATGGTCCCCCGGTTCCATTAAATCTCGTCACTGTTTGATGCATTCCTTGACTTGGTTTGCAGCTGAGAAGAGTGCCATTGTAGTCTTACGCTGACAATTTGCATACTTTGTCATTCCAGCCAACATTCCTAATGAAAGCCCAGTTGACAGCTCTACCTATTTACTTTGTTCCATTGTAAATCCATTGTGATGTCACTGTGTTTAATGATTTGTGTCATTTGTTTCCCTTCCGTCCACTTGTCCCTGTAACTAGCAAGTTGTGTTGAGCTGAAACGGTTGCCATTGTCACGTAGTGTTTTTTTATATAAACTATTGTGGTGCATGGGAGAGAAAGTGAAACCAGAGAAACTGGTGACACAGGAAAGAGCGTTTCTCATAAACAATGTTTCTCAAGTTAACAGGAGTTCACCTGAACTACACAGAGTATTTCCTGTAAAAAAAAAAAGTCTTATTATTTAAACAGTTTAGTCAGTGTTTTTTTATTTTAATTTGGCTACTTTGATTAATTTGTAATACTGAATGGTGGGACAGTTTGTCACATTTTTTCAAAGGTGAATTTAGTTGTTTCTTAGCAAGTCCAGGTCTGTTGTCTTCTAAATGGCTTGGTCATCATTTATAGATTTAATTGACTGTGTGCACATACCACTAGGGGTTTGTCAATCATTGTTGCTTACTGCAAAGGATCCACCCTTCGGCGCCACTATTTATCCTTCTCATTGCAGTGCTATAGACGTATTCCATTGAACCTGCCCAGCAATCAGTGTATAACATGTTCAACCTATCATCTCTGGCTAATGTCCAAGCTCTCTGAGGTGAGTTTCTTCCAACTACTCCTCCACAGCCACTGGCAGAGCTGCTTTCACCAATCAAATCCTTTCAGATTTGTCAGTGGACATATCCAGAATGTTGGCCACATGCTCTGTTATTAGACGTATCCAGAATGTTGGCCATGTGCTCTGTGGTTAGACTTATCCAGACTGTTGGCCATATTCTCTGTGGTTACCTACACTGGTAGTACTTTCTGTTTTAACATTTTGTGCAGTTTCTGAATTTCTCATCTAGTGGTTGACCTTGATCACCTTGCAGCAGATGGTGCAGCATGTGTAAGCAATGGGCCTAATCTGGAGACAATGGGATATGATCAGATTTTAATGAGGAATTATGTTACAAGCTTAACTCTCATTGCATCTGTCTAGTTTGAGAGGCAAAAGTGGGTCGTTTTGATTGAATCACTCAACCGCCTTCCCTAATATACATGACTGTGACTGTCAGGCAGATCTGGCAATATACTGGCATAGTATATCTCTCGGTGCAAATGTTATCACATAAACCGGCTTATATTTAAGCGATAAGGCGCGAGGTGGTGTTATGGCCGGTAACTCACCAGAAAACTGAAACCGCAAACCACCGCATATAACCATGACAAGGTTTCTGGGATTATGGCTGAATACGAACAGTGCAGTTAATCCCTTTGTAAAGGCAATCACAGGCTAAATGTCAGTACAGAGACTAAGTGGAGTCGCAATTCATTATCTTGCTTCACAATATCCACCATTGTTCCTATACCCAAGAAAGCAAAGGTAACTGAACTAAATGACTATCGCCCCGTAGCAGTCACTTCTGTCATCATGAAGTGCTTTGAGAGACTACTTAAGCATCGTATCACCTCTACCCTACCTGACACCCTAGACCCACTTCAATTTGCTTACCGCCCCAATAGATCCACAGACGATGCAATCGCACTACACACTGCCCTATCCCATCTGGACAAGGGGAATACCTATGTAAGTATGCTGTTCAATGACTACAGCTCAGCATTCAACACCATAGTACTCTCCAAGTTCATTAAGCTCCGGGTCCTGGGTCTGAACCCCGCCCTGTGCAACTGGGTCCTGGACTTCCTAACGAGCCGACCCCAGGTAGTGAAGGGGGTTCAGACCCAGGACACCGAGCTTAATGACCTTGAAGGGTACTATGGTGTTGAATGCTGAGCTGTGGCCAGTCACACCTCCAAATCAATCATCATGTTTGCAGACGACAAAACAGTAGTAGGCCTGATTACCAACAATGACGAGACCACCTACAGGGAGGAGGTGAGGGCCTTGGTAGAGTAAATAGCTTTTCACTCAACGTCAACAATACAAAGGAGCTGATCGTGGACGTCAGGAAACAGCAGAGGGAGCACTCCCCTATCCACATCGACAGGACCGCGGTGGAGAAGGTGGAAAGCTTCAAGTTCCTCGGTAGACACATCACTGACGATCTGAAATGTTCCAACGACACAGACAGTGTGGTGAAGAGGGTGCAACAGCGCCTCTTCAACCTCAGGAGGCTGAAGAAATGTGTCTTGACCCCTAAAACCCTCACAAACCTTTACAACTGCACAATTGAGAGCATCCATGCTCTCAATTGAGAGCATCCATCACCGGGTGCAAACTGCCTGCCCTCCAGGACACCTACATCAAACGATGTCACAGGAAGGCCAAAAAGATCACCAACCACGCGAGCCACGGCCTGTTCACCCCGCTATCATCCAGAAGGCGAGGTCAGTACAGGTGCGTCAAAGCTGAGACTTAAAAACAGCTTCTCGGTCCCATCTCAAGGCCATCAGACTGTTAAATAGCCATCACTAGCCGGCTTCCACCCGGTTACGCAACCCTGCACCTTAGAGGCTGCTGCCCTATAGACATAGACATGGAATCACTGACCACTTTAACAATGGACCACTAGTCACTTTAATGTTTACATACTGTTTTACTCATATGTGTATGTACTGTATTATATTCTACTGTATTTTAGTCAATGCCACACCGACATTGCTCAATCTAATATTTATGCATTTCTAAATTCCATTCTTTTACTTTGTGGTATTGTTGTGAATCACTTTTAGATTCTACTGCACTGTTGGAGATAGGAACACAAGCATTTCGCTACACCCGCAATAACGTCTGCTAAATATGTGTCTGTGACCAAGACTGAAATTAATTTGTATATCAGCATTCAGGGCTCAAACCATTCGGTTTATAATCGGCATTAGAATCCACTATTCAACAATGCCGTGGTGTGACTGTCAAGAAGGGTGTTGTAGAGTGGGCATTATTTTCAGATCTATACGGACAGTTGTTAAACACTTCCTGAAGTAGTTCCAACAATAGGTGCCTTACTACCGTTGTAAATCACTGCACCAAGCAGCCTTTACAGAGCTATAAAGATTTTTTTTTTTTTTAAATTGAACCAGGTAGGCCAGTTGAGAACCAGTTCTCATTTACAACTGCGATCTGGCCAAGATAAAGCAAAGCAGTCTGAACAGACAACACAGTTAGACAAACAAACGTACAGTCAATAACACAAGTTACAGAAAGCTAAACCAACAAACTACACACACTGAAATTGGATGCATGTCCAATGAGGGAAAAACCTTAAAGTTTTGTTTTCTTTGCCGAGACTTGTATATATTTTTTCGTAGCATCTGATGACCTAAGGTGGTGAGTGATGAACATCACTCGTGCGGTCATGACGCAGGTGGAGCTAGACTCTATCAAATCCTCCCAAGTGTTTCTTGTTTGTTGTATTTAGTTAGCTTCTAGCCTTTTATCATTTGCATTGCGATGTCCTCGAGTAACGGAAAGCTTATGTCCTAACAAGACAAGCAGTTTTTCTGTGCCAGGCAAAATGATGCTGTTATGGATGTATACACATTTTAAATAGAAAACAGCTTATGCAAATGGATATACTTTGCTGTTCTGCGCAGTTGGACGAGACTTTGTTAGCCATAGCTGGCTAGCTGGCAAGCAAGGGATTAGAATGTTGCCAATTTACATGGCAATTGAACAAATTCCTACTGGTTAGAGCGCTATAGAATTGTTTCCTTTGGTTACTGTGGTATAAGCGGGATAAACGGCTCCATTCTCTACTAGGCCCGGGACGATACCATTAGCACTTTTTTTCCCCCACGTCATAAATGAAAACACGAAGCAGGCAACTCATTAGCCCTTTTAACATACTATTTGTAAAATATGGTGTGCTATAGCATGGAAAATATATGTGCATCTGAATGATAACAGAATGTTTGTTAACAACATTTAGGGATGTTTTCCTAAATAAGTTAAATCCGCTTTTTTGTTTCCTTGCTACGATACCAAGGATTAAGGCGATACGGGTTTGGTCCCGGTTCTTCTCTACATTATCTTGGACGTCCCCACCACACTATCTGTGATTTCCAGATAATGTACAGTGGGGAGAACAAGTATTTGATACACTGCCGATTTTGCAGGTTGTCCTACTTAAAAAGCATGTAGAGGTCTGTAATTTTTATCATAGGTACACTTCAACTGTGAGAGATGTAATCTAAACAACAATCCAGAAAATCACATTGTATGATTGTTAAGTAATTAATTTGCATGACATAAGTATTTGATACATCAGAAAAGCAGAACTTAATATTTGGTACAGAAACCTTTGTTTGCAATTACAGAGATCGTACGTTTCCTGTAGTTCTTGACCAGGTTTGCACACACTGCAGCAGGGATTTTGGCCCACTCCTCCATACAGACCTTCTCCAGATCCTTCAGGTTTCGGGGCTGTCGCTGGGCAATACGGACTTTCAGCTCCCTCAAGATTTTCTATTGGGGTCAGGTCTGGAGACCGGCTAGGCCACTCCAGGACCTTGAGATGCTTCTTACGGAGCCACTCCTTAGTTGCCCTGGCTGTGTTTCTCGGGTCGTTGTCATGCTGGAAGACCCAGCCACGACCCATCTTCAATGCTCTTACTGAGGGAAGGAGGTTGTTGGCCAAGATCTCGCGATACATGGCCCCATCCATCCTCCCCTCAATACGGGGCAGTCGTCCTGTCCCCTTTGCAGAAAAGCATCCCCGAAGAATGTTTCCACCTCCATGCTTCACGGTTGGGATGGTGTTCTTGGGGTTGTACTCATCCTTCTTCTTCCTCCAAACATGGCGAGTGGAGTTTAGACCAAAAAGCTATATTTTTGTCGTCTCAGACCACATGACCTTCTCCCATTCCTCCTCTGGATCATCCAGATGGTCATTGGCAAACTTCAGACGAGCCTGGACATGCGCTGGCTAGAGCAGGGGGACCTTGCGTGCGCTGCAGGATTTTAATCCATGATGGTGTAGTGTGATACTAATGGTTCTTTGAGTCTGTGGTCCCAGCTCTCTTCAGGTCATTGACCAGGTCATTGACCAGGTCCTGCCATGTAGTTCTGGGCTGATTCCTCATGATCATTGATGCCCCATGAGGTGAGATCTTGCATTGAGCCCCAGACCGAGGGTGATTGACCGTCATCTTGAACTTCCATTTTCTAATAATTGCGCCAACAGTTGTTGCCTTCTCACCAAGCTGCTTGCCTATTGTCCTGTAGCCCATCCCAGCCTTGTGCAGGTCTACAATTTTTTTCCCTGATGTCCTTACACAGCTCTCTGGTCTTGGCCATTGTGGAGAGGTTGGAGTCTGTTTGATTGAGTGTGTAGACAGGTGTCTTTTATCAGGTAATGAGTTCAAACAGGTGCAGTTAATACAGGTAATGAGTGGAGAACAGGAGGGCTTCTTAAAGAAAAACTAACACAGGTCTGCGAGAGCCGGATTTCTTACTGGTTGGTAGGTGATCAAATACTTATGTCAGGCAATAAAATGCAAATGAATTACGTAAAAATAATACAATGTGATTTTCTGGATTTTTGTTTTAGATTCCGTCTCTCACAGTTTAAGTGTACCTGTGATAAAGATTACAGACCTCTACATGCTTTGTAAGTAGGAAACACTGCCGATTTGGCAGGCTATCAAATACATGTTCTCCTCACTGTACACAGCGTTGGCGTTTTATCTCTTTTTTTACTAATGAAGCTGACTCTAAATAGGATCATTTTGGGAAGCCTCCAATGGAATGTCACACTGTCATCTACCGTTACAATTCCCAGGTTGCACAGAAACGCACACCAAGTGTCTCTTGTGTTAAGCTGCTCTCCTTGGGGAGAGGTGCGCCACTGCTAAGGGAATACAGGGGAAACACTGCAGATGGAGGATGCTTCCCAGGGACTTGCTTTGGCCTGACTTTTTTTTAAATGTCAATGTACTGCAGATGGAGGAAAGGAGACGAGCGGAGGAAATCACTGAAAACTATTGAGATGCACCCCCATAGCATGGCCTGTTTTTTCCCCCTCAAAGGATGATGAGGGCATCGGTGATATGGGACTCTGAGTAGGCATCATTTGGTCAGAGTTTAGTGCTGCAGCCACTCCACTGACTGGCACCTATGCTGTGTCAGCGAGAGGCTGCAGGCTATGCAGTCCCCCTTCGCCTGTCACCCTTATGACCCATTTCTGCCAGTCCAGTGGAGACTAGACACGTAATTAGTAAGGCAATGTGGTGTTTGCAAACATCAAAACAGTGACTCGCTCCTGCAGGTTCATGCACTGCAACATCCGTAGAGTACTAACCCTACCTCACACAGGAAGTGGCGCTGGTCCTGATCCAGGAACTTGTCCTCTCCTGTCTAGACTACTGTAACTCGCTGGTCTCCCCGCTTGTGCCATCAAACATTTTTATGTCGGCTCTGCGATTCGAGCCAGCAACCTTTCAGTGACTGGCCCAACACTCTTAACCACTAGGCTGCCTGCCGCCCTGCAAACCCTTACAATTTATCCAGAGCGCTGTAGCCCGCCTGGTGTTCAACTTTCCCAAGTTACATGTCACCCAGATCCTCCGCACACTCCACTGGCTTCCAGTCGAAGTTCTCATCCACATCCACTGGATAAGGCTGCTTCCCTCCCTCCAGGCTCTGCTCAAACCCTCCACCCCAACCCGAGAACTCTGTCCTGCCACATCTGCTCTCTTGGCCCTCCCACCCCTACAAGAGGGAAACTCCCTCTCAGCCAGGTCCAAGCTCTTCTCTGTCCTGGCACCCTAATGGTGGAACAAATTTTGTATTTATTTATTTAACTAGGCAAGTCATTTAAGAACAAATTCTTATTTACAATGATGGCCTAGTGGGTTAACTGCCTTGTTCAGGGGCAGAACGACAGATTTTTACCTTGTCAGCTCGGGGATTCGATTCAGCAACCTTTCGGTAACTGGCCCAACGCTCTAACTACTAGGCTACCTGCCGCCCCAACAAACTTCCCAATGACCTCCCTGCCCATCTTCTGAAAACATCTGAAACCCAACCTCTTCAAAGGGTATCTTAAATAATCCCACTTAACTATATATATATATATATATATATATATTACTTGCTCTGACTTTGCTGATGGCTACTTTGAGAAAAAATGTACTTACTATGACTGCGATATGTGGTTCTCCCACCTAGCTATCTGAAGATGAATGGACTCTGGATAAGGCTGTCTGCTTAATGACTAAAATGTAAATGTGTGTTTTGCATCACTACAGTATTATCCCAGTCTCTTTTGTATTTTGATTGACGTTAACTTAAATCCCCACGACAACCATTAACGTCATGTAAGAGTGTCCGCCCCAGTGGCAGCTGTTTCCATATCTGGCGTGGCAAGAGGCAGCATCGCTTGCCAACTTTAGATGTGCAAGCTATCAGTTTGCAGGCTAACTAGAGCTCTGGTTTTTACGTCCCAAACCGTACATGATATTAATACACCACACACACACACACACACAGCACATCATACTTTTTTACAAATGTGTGGTGATATAACTGCATATCATGTGAAATGTCTCCAAACATCATGCAATGCATTTTTCTCATTGTTAACCTCGTATAGATCGTCTTCATGCTAATAAGGAAAACAGCATGTGTAACTAAACACGTGATCTTATATCTTCATTGACTACGCCCTGCTGACACACTGGATGAGGGTGTGTATGGAAGCAAAGTTGAAAGGTCACTTAGTAAGGCTCCTGCTAGAAGTTTAACCCGAACCACAGATTTGAGATCAGCTTTGCCTCCCTCACTCCTAACAGGACATGCAGTACAAGTCAAACATGTGGACACACCTCCTCATTCCAGGATTTTCCCTTATTTTTTACTATTTTTCTACATTGTAGAACAATAGTGAAGACATCAAAACTATGAAATCATGTAGTAACCAAGAAAAGTGTCAAACAAATCAAAATATATTTGTGATTTAATAGCCACCCTTTGCCTTGACAGCTTTGCACACTTTTGGCATTCTCTCAACCAGCTTCATGAGGTAGTCACCTGCAATGCATTTCAATTAACAGGTGTGCCTTGTTAATTTGTGGAATTTCTTTCCTTCTTAATCCATTTGAGCCAATCATTTGTGTTGTAACAAGGTAGGGATGGTGTCCAGAAGATAGCCCTATTTGGTAAAAGACCTAGTCCATATTATGGCAAGAACAGCTCAAATAAGCAAAGAGAAACAGTAATGATGGACAGTCGTAAGACATGAAGGTCAGTCAATATGGAAAATGTCAAGTACTTTGAAAGTTTCTTCAAAGTGCAGTCACAAATACCATCAAGCGCTATGATGAAAGTGGCTCCCATGAAGAGCGCCACAGGAAAGGAAGACCCAGTTACACCTCTGCTGCAGAGGATAAGTTCATTAGAGTTACCAGCCTCAGAAATTGCAGCCCAAAAAAATGCTTCAGAGTTCAAGTAAGAGACACATCTCAACATCAACTGTTCAGAGGGGACTATGTAAATCAGGCCTTCATGGTTGAATACCTGCAAAGAAACCACTACTAAAGGACACCAATAAGAAGAGACTTGCTTGGGCTAAAAAAAAAACACGAGCAATAGACCGTGGAAATCTGTCCTTTTTGTCTGAGTCCAAATTTGACATTTTTGTTTCCAACCTCTGTGTCTTTGTGAGACGCAGAGTAGTTGGACGGATCATCTCCGCATGTGTGGTTCTCACCGTGAAGCATGGAGGGGATGTGATGCTGTGGGGGCGCTTTGCTGGTGACACTGTCAGTGATTTATTTAGAATTCAAGGCACACTTAACCAGCTTGGCTACCACAGAACTCTGCAGCGATACGCCATCCCATCTGGTTTGCACTTAGTCCCACTATCATTTATTTTTCAACAGGACAATGACCCAAAACACACCTCCAGGCTGTGTAAGGGCTATTTGACTGAGAAGGAGAGTGATGGAGTGCTGAATCAGATGACCTGGCCTCCACAATCACCCGACCTCAACCCAATTGAGATGGTTTGGAATGAGTTGGACCGCAGAGTGAAGGAAAAGCAACCAACGAGTGCTCAGCATATGTGGGAAAAGCATTCCTTATGAAGCTGGTTGAGAGAATGCCAAGAGTGTGCAAAGCTGTCATCAAGGCAAAGGGTGGCTACTTTGAACAATCTAAAATATATTGTTCATTTCGTTTTATAAAAAATATATATATAAATATAATATAATATATATATATATATATATATATATATATATATATATATATATATATATATATATATATATATATATAATATATAATATATTTTTTTACATGATTCCGTGTCTTCACTATTCTACAAAGTAGAAAATAGTAAAAAAAATAAGCACCATTTGAATGAGTAGGTGTGTCAACTTTTGACTGGTACTGTATGTCAAACTAACCTTAAGTCAGTGTCTAGTCCTCGGTCTGCCTTTGCCACAGTTAAGTTTTTGGAGTAGGGGTGATAGTCCTAAACGTTACAGTTCAACTGTAATTAAAATCATTATGATTTTATAGCTTCTTGATTCTCAACTGGTATTCAAATTGCATGGATCTATTGCGGTGCAATTACGCTCTTAGACATTACTTTTTTGCTAAGAGTTGTAATTGGCAGTGCCAAAAGCTCCTCCATTTCCTAAGACCCAATCATGTCACGCTTTCTGTCCGTCCTCACTCCACTTCGCCCAGTGGCCCTGGCTCTGAACGAGAGAGGCAGAAGTACGAAGGAGCTCTGACAGAGGCTAATGAAACCCGATTTTTCAGCTCTTCTCTCTCTTTCCCACTCCTCCGTCTCCCTCTCCGGGCACCTCCCTTTCACTCTCTCTCCTGGACCCTGAATGTGCCAGGAGTTCTCTCGTCTGAAAGGCCAACGAGAGTCCATTCACACCCTCACTAGTGAGGCAGGTCTGCTGGAGAAGGGCCAGAGTGAGAGCTGAACAATTTCTCTAAAAAGCCTCTAGTCACGACCCTCCCTTTTTATGCCTCCTTAAGTTTCCCCTGACAACGCCAGTTGGCTTTCCCCCAATAAATTATTCTGACAATCACCAATTTAGGGTAAAAACTAAGGGTATACTTACTATTAAAGCTGGGTGATATGGCCAAAATATCAGATCATGGTAGTTTTAGAATTTGATGGTATGATGGTTTTTGAGTAATAAATGTTCTTAATTAGTGCGTGACCCTAGGGGGGCAACACATACCCACTGAAAATCAGAATGTATTTTCCCCCCATTCTGATTTGTTTTACACTTCAATTCAACTATAACCAAAAATAATTTCCTGCATTTTAATACATTTCTGTGTTTACAGCACTCACTTGAGAATTTCCACGCTGCCACATAGGCCTGCATGATATGGGCAAAAAAATCTAGGCCTTATTTATTTGTCTTTTACCTAATGTTGCAATTGCGATTTTAGATCAAATAGATCATAACACTTTGTTGAGCTGTTAGTATCATGGACATAAAATTATTAATTGAATTCTATATAATAGTGGGTACATTGAATACAGTGTTTTGACATGAAAATGCCAGGGCGTTATTGTGGACAGGGTAGGAACCACTGTTGGTTAGTGTTTCCTTGGGGACCCTATAATCTTTGGCTGGATTAAATATTTATTAATGTATCCAACATTCATGCTACGCCTATTCCTCTTTGATTTAGATGATACCGTTGCTCAAACATGCTAATTTAGGCTATAACATCACTGGTATCAGGCTGTATAGCTAGCTACTTTGCTCTGACTCAGCTGGCTAGCTGGTGTCGTGTCTGGACTCATTAAATGTGAAGACTTATTTATATCAACTCAGTTCTCTGTTTAATTATGTGTTTAAACTAATAATGTAAACATTATTAGTAAGTTGGGGCACCACGGAAAATGTTTGAGATTACAAAGTTGATATTTTTCCAAATATAATTCTTCAGCGATTTTTAATATCTGATCAATTAAGTCTTCTATTAATTTAATTATTACGTCCTCATTGCTGAACGTCGCAAACCCTTGTATATTGCTGATTCATTATGGAAACTAGCGTTCGTGCCGATATCCAAATTGGTTTAATTGATTTATTTACTAACTAATAATCACACAATTACATAAACAGATATTGGTTACTACTAACAATGATAGAAAAGTCCCTAGTGGACTAAGCCAATATGATGGTTTGGTAGACAAAGGAAAGGGGTGGGGATTGAGAGAGAGCGGGAAAGACTAAATGGATTCCCTACACACAGACTGTAATTATATTAATTGAAATGCTAATCCTTTGCACATAAACTGCCGTTCATTCGAGAATAATCGCAACATACGGGCGTAAATATGTACGTTGTCTTCTCTGTTGGAATCCTCGATCGTCCTGTGGAGTTCATTAGAGTCTCTGGTTAACTTTCCCGGAAGTCACAATGTATTTCGTGGTTAGAATGCATACTTCAGAGTACCATTCAGAAATATTCTCATAGAATAGATGCTTCGGCGGTTGTCAGCGTTCTCGTACTAGACTTGCGTAACTTCTAGCTGCAGACTAGTAATTATACGTGTAAGATTTGCTCTTATTCTGTAGTGATCGATAGTCTCAGAGTTGAACCCTTTCCAGCCATTCCAATGAGCGAACTCCGTCCCGGGGTTCTCTGACTTAATGTATATTTTGTAGGATGGTGTTTTATATTCGTGGAAGAAGGGGAGGTTCTATGATGCCTAATGTGATGTCTGGGTTCATGCGGGTGTGAGCTTTATATGAAAACCTTCTAAATGGGAGTATGGATTAACATCACATTACATATTTTCACAAATAGCTTCATGTTTAATCACGTACGTTACACAGTATTTAGATGTAAACCTGACAGCTGGGAAATGTACACTTTTAAGAGATACAGTTGTGTGTTTCCTGTCATGAGATCACCAAATTAAACACTACTCGTCATGACTGTCCACGGATCATTCCCACATTCTCAAAAGTATAAATATTGTTTAGTTCTCCCGTTTTGGGGATTAGGAGTTATGAACTAAGAAGCGCTTTGTTCTGGTTGACACTCTCCCTCAATACTGCATGGCAGTTTCTACCAGGTATTTATGACCTGTCATAAAACTGTAGAGAGAGAGGGGGGGCTGCTCTGATCCTCCCCCCAGGGCATGTCATGACACTAGCTAGCTAATAAATGTACTAACTAGTGATTTAGCATGCATTAGCGGCTAACACGATTTAGCCTAACTAAAAAGGAAACTAATTGTTTGCAGAAACAAACTAATAGTGTTATTATAACCCTTGTGGATTTATTTTAAGTAGCAAAGTGTAAACATCGTCATCGACGTTTTTGCATGTGCTGCATTGACCATGCAGACTGAACTCAAGTGTCTCATAGTCGAGGAACAACAAATGCGCTCCGTGAGTGTCAGGGTCTGGCTAGTTCTGTGTTGAAAGGGGCATTGAGAGAGATGACTCAAGTAGCAGTGTAAACTATAAAATGGACGTTACACACAGCATATCACATTTAACAAACATTCATAAACATTCAAATACCGTTATAGAAGGTAAAGTAAAAACCTAAACCGGTCTGTGCATCAATACTCGTGTGTGTGTGTGGTAAAATACAGTATACCGCCCAGCCCTATCGACTTACTATTCTGCGCTCCAGTTTTCATTTTGGAGATCCTTCAGAAGCTTAGAGAACGACTGATTTTGATGAACGCTTAACATTTTTGCACCGATTGTCTGAAAAAGCTTGGGATAATGGATACGTTTTGTTCTAGTAGTTCTCAGAGGCTATACTGAGATCTGGTCTGAATGGATGCTCTGCAATAACATTTTCATTGTTGATGCCCTTGCAACTTTCAAGTTTCTCACACAGGCTGACGTAAACCTTGCTTGTTTTAACATGTGTACAGCAGGCCATAGCCTTTTGAATCTTTGGTACCCCTGTCAGACATTACTCTCTTGCTGCAGATCCCTTGCGAATCACCACCTAAACCACCTGTTTTGAACTCGCCAGTGTTTGAAATCTACCATATTTACAATCGGAGCCTGTGGGGCTTTGACCTTTTCCGAAACTACCTTTGACCTTTTTTATCAGAGCTAAAAGGCCGGCTTTGAAACTCAATGGGCTTGTGCTTCTTCCTCGACTGCCTTCCTGTCTACACTGTGATGGGACGTGATGTTTCCCAAATCTCGGCAGTGCTTGTTTGTGACATCCAGAGCGAGTTCCTCTTGGGGACAGGTGACTTTGTAGAGTGTGTCATGACGGAGCAGGGTTCCTCTTAGGGGACAGCTGACTGAGTAGAGTGTGCCATGACGGAGCAGTGTTCCTCTTAGGGGACAGCTGACTGAGTAGAGGACAAAGGTGGTGCAAAAGGACATCATCTGAAATGGTCCACCCACACAGACAGCGGGGTGAAGAAGGCGCAACAGTGCCTCTTCAACCTCAGGAGTCTGAAGAAATTTGGCTTGTCACCTAAAACCCTCACAAACTTTTACAGATGCACAATCGAGAGCATCCTGTCGTGCTGTATCACCGGCTGGTACGGCAACTGCTCCGCCCACAACCGTAAGGCTCTAAAGATGGTAGTGAGGTCTGCACAACTCATCACCGGGGGCAAACTACCTGCCCTCCAGGACACCGACACCACCCGATGTCACAGGAAGACCATAAAGATCATCAAGGACAACAACCACCCGAGCCACTGCCTGTTCACACCGCTACCATCCAGAAGGCGAGGTCAGTACGGGTGCATCAAAGTTGGGACTGAGAGATAGAAGCTGTTTTTCAATCTCAAGGCCATCAGACAGCTAAACAGCAGTCACTAACTCAGAGGATGCTGCCTACATTGAGACCCAATCACTGGCCACTTGAATAAATGGATCACTAGTAGAGGTCAACGGATTAATCGGAATGGCCGATTTAATTAGGGCCGATTTTCAAGTTTTCATAACAATCGGAAATCGGTATTTTTGGGTGCCGATTTTTGCCTTTTTAAACTTTTTTTTTTTTTTTTACACCTTTATTTAACTAGGCAAGTCGGATAAGAACACAATCTTATTTTCAATGACGGCCTAGGAACGTTCTGCCTCAAGGGGCAGAACGACAGATTTTTACCTTGTCAGCTCGGGGGATCCAAATCTTGCAACCTTACAGTTAACTAGTCCAACGCTCTAACCACCTGATTACATTACACTCCACAAGGAGCCTGCCTGTTACGCAAATGCAGTAAGCCAAGGTAAGTTGCTAGCATTAAACTTATTTTATAAAAAACAATCAATCAACGACTGTCGTTGCTCCAATGTGTACTTAACCATAAACATCAATGCCTTTCTTAAAATCAATACACACGTATATATTTTTAAACCTGCATATTTAGCTAAAATAAATCCAGGCTAGCAGGCAATATTAACCAGGTGAAATTGTGTCACTTCTTGCGTTCATTGCACGCAGAGTCAGTGTATATGCAACAGTTTGGGTCGCCTGGCTCTTTGCGAACTAATTTCCCAGAATTTTACGTAATTATAACATTTGAAGGTTGTGCAATGTAACAGGTATATTTAGGCTCATGGATGCCACCCGTTAGATAAAATACGGAACGGAATAAACGTTTTGTTTCCGAAGTGATGGTTTCCGCATTTGACCTAAGGCTCGTATTTCTGTGTGTTTATTATAGTTAAGTCTATGATTTGATAGAGCAGTCTGACTGAGGGGTGGTAGGCAGCAGCAGGCTCGTAATAGTCAAAGGTATATGGTTTAGAGAAATAGTCAACGCGTTATAATTCCTGTAATAACTTGCGGCTGAACTTGAAAGGGGTTCCTTCGTTATTTTTACCGTTCCTGTCTTCCATAGAGAGTGTCTTGATCTACTTCCAATAAGGTCTGTGTTTCGCGCAGGTTAGGGTGCAGGTTTAAACTGCCTCTGTTCATGTCTTCCATAGAGAATGTCTTGATCTACTTCCAATAAGGTCTGTGTTTCGTTCAGGTTTAAACCGCCTCTGTTCATGTCTTCCATAGAGAATGTCTTGATCTACTTCAGATAAGGTCTGTGTTTTCGTTCAGGCTTAAACCGCCTCTGCGTTTTGATACCCATGTAAATATCACTAGGATAAGGTAACGTTTTGTCAACGTATTTTCATAAATCCACTCTACAAAAAATATGATCTTCGCTTATATTTAGCCAATATTGATCAGAGTTACCTTGTCCTATGGATATCTACACAGTTATAAAATTGGCAAGGTGGTGTAAGCCTACACGAAACACAGACTTTTTTAAGTTAATCTAAAAATATCCTATGGAATTAATGAATGAAGGAACCGCTTTTCAGATTTTGCTAGAAGGTGTCATGGGAATTATGACTTGCACTTTGGTAGTCAATTCTTACCATGTCCATTGTTTAAAATAGGATTTCCTGCATATAGAAATTACAGTTTTTGTTTTCAACATTCATCACAGGCAACTTAAACTCTATTTTTATTCAAACAGTTGAGAGTATTTGTCTCCTAAGCAGACTCTTCAGTATCATTGTCACTTCAGAGCTGTGAGTGTGTTTTACAGATGGCAGAGAAAAGCAGAGCACCAGTGTGGGACTATTACATGGAATCGGCACCAGGGAAAGCAAGGTGTCTTATTTGTGATAAATATGTCAGCATGGGGTCAGCAACGGCTAAATAAAAAAATACCACCAACCTGTGGAATCGCCTTAATAAGAACACCCATCCAAAAGCCCATAATATGTAGTATATTAAGTTAAAATAAGTGTTCATTGTTCATTCAGTATTGTTGCAATTGTCATTATTACAAAACTGCATATATATATATATATATATATATATATATATATATATTTTTTTTTTTAATCGGCCGATGAATCGGTATCGGCTTTGAAAAATTATAATCGGTCGACCTCTAATCACTAGGCACTTTAAATAATGGTACTTTAAATAATGGTACTTTAAATAATGGTACTTTAAATAATGGTACTTTAAATAATGGTACTTTAAATAATGGTACTTTAAATAATGGCACTTTAAATAATGGCACTTTAAATAATGGTACTTTAAATAATGGCACTTTAAATAATGTTTACATGTCTTATATTACTTATCGTATGGGTATACTGTATTTTATACCATCTACTGCACCTTGCCTATGCCGCTCGGCCATCACTCATCATATATTTATATGTACATATTCTCATTCACCCCTTTTTAGATTTGTGTGTATGAGGTAGTTGTTGGGGAACTGTTAGATTACTTGTTAGATATTACTGCACTGTCGGAACTAGAAGCACAAGCGTTTCGCTGCACACATGGTTAGCAGATGTTTGTGTGACCAATAAAATTATATTTCTCCTGCTATTTTAATCTGTCTTCAGTACAACAAAAATCCCTGAGAATGTTAACAATGATGTGCATCGCACAAAGAGCTGCAGCTGCCTATGGTTCCTCCAGAGGTAAAATAACAATCTGAAAACCCAGAAATTATTTTCATCACAGGTCTGCGCATGTAGTCAATGGATTTGACTCTGCAGTCTGCGCACATATATTAGCTCCTTTACAATGTTATTTTGTTTTCATATTGAACGGTGAGGCTAAAACGTATCATCGTGCTGCCGAGGTGGCCAGAGGACAATTGTTCCCCCCCCCCAGGTAGACTTGGAAGGTCAAAGATCAAATGACAAAATGATTCTGCATCAGTCTGAATACAAAAGGTCTTGCTCTGAAGATGGCGTCACAAAAGGAGAACGTGAATGGAGAGGGATTGATCTGGTGTTAAGAGCTGGACATATTGGCTGGGTGGAGCATAGCATGTTTTAAACAACTAACAATGGTGCATACATAGGCTACAAGATCAATAACGCGCATCCACATCCTACACAAGTTGGCTGTGCCTCAGTCTCTTTACAGCGGTTTCTCTCTGGGGTTTGCATTGACAGATGAAGACTGACTCGTCTATTAGCAGGGACAGTCGTCACCTCCAAGGCATAATGGTTCAGTAGAAGCCCCCCCCCCCCCCCTCCCCGCTGGGGCGGGCACATGAAACATTAGATTGTCACCCACTTATTCCCTGCTGCTAACGGCCTCCAACTGTGTGTGTGAAGTGGTACTGGCTAGTTCTTTTCTTGCAGTTTGGACTACACCACACCAGCCGTTTAGCTGGTGTTTGTGTTCATATTAATGCTAAAGTTTACTAAAGGTTCAGGAAATGCTTCCCATCTTGCTATCTTAGGTCTGACAAGAGGGATGGCTGCACCTTCTCTCCACCTGATCAAATGGATATATGACATCAGAGAAGCTTTAGGGGAAAAGTCTGTCTCCCCCCCCCCCCCTCCACCCACAATTTTATTTTTTAAACTTGCTCTTGGATATTCCTGCGTCCTGACGTGGTCTGTGTGGTGCTGGCTCATGCAGACTCAGAACAAATTGCGAGTCCTACACTGACTCATTCCTGGAAGACTCCAATTGGATGACCTGAATGGGAAAAGGTTAATTCCAATTCCTGTTAGTTCTTTGGCTCCTGGCAATGTGGCATGTCAGTAATAGCGATGGATGATGATAAAATTACTATAGCAACAAGGGGTTGGAACTGAATTATTATTTTTTTTTAAATTATGATCGTTCTAGAATCATAATTTAGCAAAATAAAGTTCAAATCCCAAAGTCACTGTTTTAATCGTTCCTTTTTTAAATCTTTAAAAAATGTTTAAAAAACACATTTTAGCTCGACATTAAATGATTTCACTAATCGGTGGTGATAAAGCAGCTTGCTATGGAGCGGGCAAGCTATTTGCATGCATTGCAAAGACTAGTGTAGGGCGTGAGATGCAACTGAAATTTTGTAGGTCAGGAGAGAGCGAGAGGGTGGAGGAGACTTGGCTTGAAGTGCAGGGCATCTTTGTTATGACTTGCGTTATCTGAATTAGGCCCACAGAATTATACCTATGGAGGAACATTGAATGTCTGAACTTCAGTTGGCTTAACGTTGGACCACCTAGCTAGCTAGCTAATGTCGTGTCTCTGACTATGATTACATTATGACATGCTATTTTATCAAATCGATTACCTACTGTTTAATAGATTACGTGATTTGAATTAAACCAGTAATAACCTGAGGCACCACGGAAACAGGAATTTATATATAGAGCGGTTATCTCCCGAATCCACTCTGAAGATCTTTAATATCGATAGCAGTTAATTATTATTCGGCACTTTATTAGTCTCATTCTGATGGTCGTAAAGTACTTGGTTATCCGCACAAACCCTGGCTAATGAGTTGAATCAGCAATACACATTGGCTTAATTATTTATACACATAATTACATATACATACACAGGATAGATTATACATCAATTACTAATCATGTCATGAAAAGCCCCTAGTGGGCAACCCAATATGACGGCGAGTTACACAAAGGAAGGGGGTTGGGCTTGAATGAAAGACCGGGAAGACTGAAGGACAAAGGGATTGGGTCTCTTTCGGACCTTGAACTTATGCTACTGTAAATACAGAATCTTGCCCAGCCGAGATCGCCATTGTCCTTTTGAATAATCTTTCTGGTCTTTTTGTTGTAGAAGCAGGTACGTTGAAGTACCCTCAGTTCTTAGGAGATTCTCTCCTCGTCTTAGGCTACGTTCTCAACTGCAGCTGATAACTAGACGTCTAGGATGTATCACTTCTTCTTTAGTGAATAATAGTTCAAAGTTGATACCATAATCCGCTCACGCTGTATTCTGGCTGGTCTAGTCGATTCACCATTCCAGCGTGGTGATCGTCACCTTCACGTTGAAAATCACCCGTTTTTTTAAACGTTAAACACTTCTGGAACTAAGGTTGACTTCCATCAACGGGCTTTTGCACTGAGAGAGAGGAGGAGTGTGTTTCATAGTTCTCAACCAATGTCTGTTCATTTGGGCGTGGCCACTGAGTGAGCATAAGCTTACTTAAAATCACATTTCATCTTCACACAGTTTCATATTTAAATTACACAACAATTCCATGTGAATCTGATAACTAGAATGTGTAGACTTTCCAAGATAAATTTGTTGTGCTATCGTCAGAAATAATATCCCAGACAACAACTGATCTGAGATCATATTCTTTAAGTACCAATGGACACTTTCAACTGGTTGAGAAAGGGAAATATTGTTCCATTCCCCAACCTTTTGATGTGACCATACTCTCTCTATGTTAACAAATCTATCTCTATCTCTATCTCTATCTCTATCTCTCACGAGCAGTACTAACAGTCATCAAGGACTGTATAAATGACAATCACTGAACATTTTTACAGGTTACAAGCTATACTGAGTCAGCATACATAATACAACAATGAACTATTAAGAACAAATGTGTGTGTACATGTCACACATCTCACTTTGGGCACGCACACCGTCCCACAAGCCCAGATATGATCTCTGCCGCTGCCTGAAGGAGACCAACAGTGTTGTGGGACCTGTATAGTCAAAAGGATGGGCAGGATGTCCGGGCCCCTAGTAACATCCCTATCACACAGGTCAGAGATTTTGAGAGGCAGGTTTATGGTACCCCCTCGACTCTCCGGCGCCAGATGTGGGTTTATGGGGAGTGGAGTGTGCAGCTCAGGGTTGTGAGGTGCTGGTAACAGTCAGCAGAATTCAAATAACACACCTTTTTGTAATGAATAAGTGAAATGTGATAACTATAGTTTTCTCAACTAGCATTGAAAAGGTTAATCCATTCTTCTCCAATGAAAAATCTCTCTAATTTCTGAATCACGTTTGTAACGTCACTAGGCTACTAGTAACATCACTAGGCTGCTAGCCGCGTCATGCTAGTAGCGTCACACGGCTGCTAGCCGAGTCATGCTAGTAGCGTCACTAGGCTGCTAGCCGCGTCATGCTAGTAGCGTCACTAGGCTGCTAGCCGCGTCATGCTAGTAGCGTCACTAGGCTGCTAGCCGCGTCATGCTAGTAGCGTCACTAGGCTGCTAGCCGCGTCATGCTAGTAGCGTCACTAGGCTGCTAGCCGCGTCATGCTAGTAGCGTCACTAGGCTGCTAGCCGCGTCATGCTAGTAGCGTCACTAGGCTGCTAGCCGCGTCATGCTAGTAGCGTCACTAGGCTGCTAGCCGCGTCATGCTAGTAGCGTCACTAGGCTGCTAGTCGCGTCATGCTAGTAGCGTCACTAGGCTGCTAGCCGCGTCATGCTAGTAGCGTCACTAGGCTGCTAGCCGCGTCATGCTAGTAACGTCACTAGGCTTGGGGGGTTTGGGGCAGATTGCCTTGCGAAGATGTCCAGCTGGCTGGCAGGCAGACACTGGAATAAGTTTTAGTGACAGTGAGGGCTTTGCATAAGCACTTTTTTTGTGGGACTGGGGAAAAAAATGGCTGGAACAAAATAACGTTGTTAACCGTTTCCTATGCTTTTAAAATAACTGTTCTGTTCCGGAACAGCATAGATGACTTTCGTTCTGATTCTGTTCCTTGAAAAAAAAAAACGTGTTCATTTTATGTTTTTGGGTTCTGTTCCCTGAACGGGTTCCAACCCCTCGTAGGTACTGACCTTCAACAATTTAGATGCACTCCAAAGCCTTAATATTCCATTTGCGTTAGCATCTTGTTTGATGCCGACGCGTATTAGTAAATATCCAGTGCACTCAATGTCCCCTCCCTAGGCCCAGGGTTGACCACTCTTCCCTGCCCGTTTATTTAGTGAATGCTGTTTTCTCCGGGCAACCATCAAACGGCACTCTGTAATCCACGCAGCCTGCCTGAAATTCTGAGCTGCGAGCTGTTGCCATAACAACGCCTGCAGAGCCAAGAGGGGTGCGTTTGTGAGCAGTGGGAGGGGGACGAGCAGTAACATCTGGCCCAGTTGTCTTCCAGCGAGGAATGGGGTTTTGACTTGATTGTTTACCTGTGACTGCCTTTTCGGGTACATCTTCACTTAGTTCTACTTGTGAGCTGAAAACCAATTGTTTGCCTCAAGTTTCTCATAAATGTTTAGTATCACATGGTCCTCTATATTCTTTCACCCCTCAACAGTTTTCTGGTTCCACATTCAGCTTAAATCTTTACCCACGATGACAATTCAATGAACAACTCCACATTATAATCTGTGATCCCATTTCGGCCACCAACGGGAACTTTGTCAATTCAGGTTGCAGTATGCTAACTCGGTCACACCACAAATGTGCTTGCAGCAGCTGCTACCGAATCAGTCTCACTACAGCTGCTACCGAATCAGTCTCACTACAGCTGCTACCGAATCAGTCTCACTACAGCTGCTACCGAATCAGTCTCACTACAGCTGCTACCGAATCAGTCTCACTACAGCTGCTACCGAATCAGTCTCACTACAGCTGCTACCGAATCAGTCTCACTACAGCTGCTACCGAATCAGTCTCACTACAGCTGCTACCGAATCAGTCTCACTACAGCTGCTACCGAATCAGTCTCACTACAGCTGCTACCGAATCAGTCTCACTACAGCTGCTACCGAATCAGTCTCTATTAAGATGGACAGCGTGCATAATGTATTGCCTTGCAGATGAATTGTTTACTGAAATGATTTTCAAGCCAGACTTCATAGCAGACTTCATTTTTTTGTTTGTTGATAACATAGCTACAGTATTTCACTTTTTAATGTGTATAGTATTGCTTACTAGGTGTGTCCAATCAATTTTGTAACCACTCCCTATTCTAATTAGGACTAATTGGAAAAGCTGTTCAAAAGGGGACATTGTATTATTTCTTGGTACTCCCTGAGGAAGGCCATGCAGCCGAAACGTGTCGTATTTTTAAAACTTTTTCTATTCAACATGCCATACAAATAAGGGCATTTGAATTCATTATACGAAGAGTGCCTTGGTCCTCCTTTTCCAGACTTCATAGTACTCTGAATAATCTAAACATCCAACCATCCCAACAGACTGTCTATAGACTGTGCAGTTTGATTTACAGTGGGGTCTGAAATTGACACCCTTGATAAAGTTGAGCAAAAACGACTAAAATAAATTCCCCTTTTTTTTTTGCATACCATATAGCTCAGTTTTTGAATTGTTCTTTCATACTAATACAAAGATCCGATCCATTGTCCTGATTGGTGGGCTAAACAGAGGATCTGCTTCGGGAAAGTCGTATTCCTGGTCGTAATGTTGGTGAGTTGACGTTGCTCTTATATCCAATAGTTCCTCCCGACTGTATGTAACAAAACCTAAGATTTCCTGGGGTAACAATGTAAGAAATAACACCAAACAACAAAATACTGCATAGTTTCCTAGGAACGCGAAGCGAGGCGTCCATCTCTGTCGGCGCCAGATCGTGTATATTCCTCCACCCCCCGCCAAAGCAGACACATCGACGGCCCTGAACGAACTTCATCTACTATGTAAACTGGAAACCACATATCCCCTAGGTCTCGACCCCGCCATGTGCAACTGGGTCCTGGACTTCCTCACGGGCCGCCCCCAGGTGGTGAGGGTAGGTAACATCTCCACCCCGCTGATCCTCAACACTGGGGCCCCACAAGGGTGCGTTCTGAGCCCTCTCCTGTACTCCCTGTTCACCCATGCCTGCGTGGCAATGCATGCATCCAACTCAATCATCAAGTTTGCAGACCACACTACAGTGGTAGGCTTGATTACCAACAACGACGAGACGGCCTACAGGGAGGAGTTGAGGGCCCTTGGAGTGTGGTGTCAGGAAAATAACCTGACACTCAGAAGCACAAGCACAAACTAGAAGCGCAAGCATTTCGCTACACTCGCATTAACATCTGCTATCCATGTGTATGTGACAAATAAAATTGTTTGATTTGGACTGCCCTCTTCAATTCAAACCACAAGTCCGGTGACTGAGATGGCCATTTCTTTGTCGATTTTTTTTTATATATTTTTTATTTTTTTATGTGTGTTTGGGGTTATTGTCTTGGTGGAAGATTCACTTGCGGCCAAGTTTCATCCTCCTGGCAGAGGCAACCAGGTTTTTTTGGCTAAAATAACCTGTTATTTGGTCAAGTTCATGATGCCATTAAAGGGCCCCAGGACCAAGGGGTATGGGGTTATAGTCTTGGTGGAAGGGGTATGGGGTTATAGTCTTGGTGGAAGGGGTATGGGGTTATAGTCTTGGTGGAAGGGGTATGGGGTTATAGTCTTGGTGGAAGGGGTATGGGGTTATAGTCTTGGTGGAAGGGGTATGGGGTTATAGTCTTGGTGGAAGGGGTATGGGGTTATAGTCTTGGTGGAAGGGGTATGGGGTTATAGTCTTGGTGGAAGGGGTATGGGGTTATTGTCTTGGTGGAAGGGGTATGGGGTTATAGTCTTGGTGGAAGGGGTATGGGGTTATAGTCTTGGTGGAAGGGGTATGGGGTTATAGTCTTGGTGGAAGGGGTATGGGGTTATAGTCTTGGTGGAAGGGGTATGGGGTTATAGTCTTGGTGGAAGGGGTATGGGGTTATAGTCTTGGTGGAAGGGGTATGGGGTTATAGTCTTGGTGGAAGGGGTATGGGGTTATAGTCTTGGTGGAAGGGGTATGGGGTTATAGTCTTGGTGGAAGGGGTATGGGGTTATAGTCTTGGTGGAAGGGGTATGGGGTTATAGTCTTGGTGGAAGGGGTATGGGGTTATAGTCTTGGTGGAAGGGGTATGGGGTTATAGTCTTGGTGGAAGGGGTATGGGGTTATAGTCTTGGTGGAAGGGGTATGGGGTTATAGTCTTGGTGGAAGGGGTATGGGGTTATTGTCTTGGTGGAAGGGGTATGGGGTTATAGTCTTGGTGGAAGGGGTATGGGGTTATAGTCTTGGTGGAAGGGGTATGGGGTTATAGTCTTGGTGGAAGGGGTATGGGGTTATAGTCTTGGTGGAAGGGGTATGGGGTTATAGTCTTGGTGGAAGGGGTATGGGGTTATTGTCTTGGTGGAAGGGGTATGGGGTTATTGTCTTGGTGGAAGGGGTATGGGGTTATAGTCTTGGTGGAAGGGGTATGGGGTTATAGTCTTGGTGGAAGGGGTATGGGGTTATAGTCTTGGTGGAAGGGGTATGGGGTTATAGTCTTGGTGGAAGGGGTATGGGGTTATAGTCTTGGTGGAAGGGGTATGGGGTTATAGTCTTGGTGGAAGGGGTATGGGGTTATAGTCTTGGTGGAAGGGGTATGGGGTTATAGTCTTGGTGGATGGGGTATGGGGTTATTGTCTTGGTGGAAGGGGTATGGGGTTATAGTCTTGGTGGAAGGGGTATGGGGTTATAGTCTTGGTGGAAGGGGTATGGGGTTATAGTCTTGGTGGAAGGGGTATGGGGTTATAGTCTTGGTGGAAGGGGTATGGGGTTATAGTCTTGGTGGAAGGGGTATGGGGTTATAGTCTTGGTGGAAGGGGTATGGGGTTATAGTCTTGGTGGAAGGGGTATGGGGTTATAGTCTTGGTGGAAGGGGTATGGGGTTATAGTCTTGGTGGAAGGGGTATGGGGTTATAGTCTTGGTGGAAGGGGTATGGGGTTATAGTCTTGGTGGAAGGGGTATGGGGTTATAGTCTTGGTGGAAGGGGTATGGGGTTATAGTCTTGGTGGAAGGGGTATGGGGTTATAGTCTTGGTGGAAGGGGTATGGGGTTATAGTCTTGGTGGAAGGGGTATGGGGTTATAGTCTTGGTGGAAGGGGTATGGGGTTATTGTCTTGGTGGAAGGGGTATGGGGTTATTGTCTTGGTGGAAGGGGGTATGGGGTTATTGTCTTGGTGGAAGGGGTATGGGGTTATTGTCTTGGTGGAAGGGGTATGGGGTTATTGTCTTGGTGGAAGGGGTATGGGGTTATAGTCTTGGTGGAAGGGGTATGGGGTTATAGTCTTGGTGGAAGGGGTATGGGGTTATAGTCTTGGTGGAAGGGGTATGGGGTTATAGTCTTGGTGGAAGGGGTATGGGGTTATAGTCTTGGTGGAAGGGGTATGGGGTTATAGTCTTGGTGGAAGGGGTATGGGGTTATAGTCTTGGTGGAAGGGGTATGGGGTTATTGTCTTGGTGGAAGGGGTATGGGGTTATTGTCTTGGTGGAAGGGGTATGGGGTTATTGTCTTGGTGGAAGGGGGTATGGGGTTATTGTCTTGGTGGAAGGGGGTATGGGGTTATTGTCTTGGTGGAAGGGGGTATGGGGTTATTGTCTTGGTGGAAGGGGTATGGGGTTATTTTCTGCTCATGCATTCTCATTTTGACACCAAACCCACCACCGGTGTGCATGGCCAAAACACCAATCTAACGGTTAAGGTTTGAATTTGGGGCGGGGGGGGGGGGCTGATCCTAGATCTGATTCAGAACTAACGGTGAGCAGTTTGAGCCTCATTTTCTCTCTCCAGGCTACTGTGTGTGTGTGTGTGTGTGTGTGTGGTAATGTAGTCTAAAAGCTAGGGCACTACGATGCAGAGGCTCCGTACGTGTGACGCCTCCGGTGGTTTGCGGGGTCCAAACCGATGCTCTGTAGCACATTGCCGTGCGCCTCCCAAATGTTTTAACAATGCGGAGGGCTCCGTATAGCTCCGCATTGACATGATTGGTTGCCGGTAGGTGGGGGCGGGAAGTACTGTACACAAACATACTTCCTTGATGACAGCTCTTCTCTCCGCAAAGCACAATAATTATGAATGCCCTGACTTCTGCGGAGGGCCGTTTCACAGTACAGCCACTGCAGACGTCGGACTGACCATGCAAATCCTTCAAGTGTTCTCATCACTTAAAGGTCATGGGGGATAATGGAATACAGTGTATGGGGGGGGGGGGGGGGAATTCAGCAGAGTCATTTGGTGGAGATGATCAACAGATACTGCACTGACATCGGAGTGTTAATTGTTTCAGAACATGTATTTATTTTACCGTTTTAAAGAACAAACATCCATTTGTCCTGGATGACTTACGATTACAGGAGGGCAATAAGGGCAAATCCCTCGTCCCGTAACATTCTGGCACACTTTCACTCCTCTCTATTCAACCCATGTGTTATTCCTCTCCTAGTTTAAACTACCTTGCCCTGTATGTCCTTCTCTTCCCCCCTCTTCTTCTCCTTCTCTAGTAAAAGCTGCTGCTGCTGTCTCCTTGCTCATTGTGTTTGTACATGGCAGTCTGACCACTGCTCTGTCTAGTACATCCTCCTGGCTGTCTAGCAATCACGCCCTCGATCTCATCACACATTCACTGTGTGCTTGGCACTCCCTCTTCTCTCTTCATCCTCTCCTCTCTCTAACCTCTCTTCGCCCCTCCTGTTTTCCTCTAGGGGCTGTTTTTGAAGGTTCTGGCTGACGTCCAATTGAACCAGAGAGGAGCATTTCAGTCAGGCCCAGCCTTGCTCTCGCTCGCTCTCTCTCTCTTCCTCTCTCTCCGTGTCTCTCTAACCTCTCTCTCTCTCTCTCCGTGTATCTCTAACCTCTCTCTCTCTCTCCCTCTCCCTCTCTCTCCGTGTCTCTCTCCCTCTCTCCTTCTCCCTCTCTCTCCGTGTCTCTCTAACCTCTCTCTCTCTCCCCCTCTCCCTCTCTCTCCGTGTCTCTCTAATCTCTCTCTCTCCCTCTCCCTCTCTCTCCGTGTCTCTCTAACCTCTCTCAGTCTCTGTCTGCTTTAGTAGTAATCCCTCCCTGTTCTCCCCGCCACTCCACAACCACCCCTGACATATATTGAATAGTTAAAGGCAGTCATGTGAGTGCTGCTTGTCATCTGCTCTCTGTTTCTGTCTAACTGGGTGCCCTGTCTAACTGGGCGGTCGTGTGTTGCTGGATGCCTAAGGCCAGGGTGCACAGTGTGTGACTGTTTCTGTTTGGATGTGTCTTTTTGGTTGACTGTGTGTATGTGGCTAGCAGTTTGTCTGCAGAGAGCGAGACAGAGCAAAAGGGTTTCTGAGACAGAGCAAAAGGGTTTCTGAGACAGAGCAAAAGGGTTTCTGAGACAGAGCAAAAGGGTTTCTGAGACAATGCAGCATTTGTGCGTCTTTTGAGTCTCTCCACATAATCCATTTTGTCTGACCCGGCTTCCACAGAGCTGTATTGAGTAAGGAGTCATGACAGTCTTTTTTTCCCCTTCTCTTTTTTTTGGGGGGGGGGGGGGGGAGAGCCGTACATTTACAATGAAAATATTCAGCGCTATGACATCAGGCCGGATATGAAGTAGACTGTGAAAACGGTATTTGAATGACCATATCTAGCTATTTTTTTTGATCGTCGCTGGTTTGCTAAGGCTCGGTTGGCTGTGTTCGCCTAGGGCCCTATATGTGCATACCTTGTGAATGGAGGGGCCATGTGACTGAACATCGTCCTGATCCTGTCTTGTGCTTCAGGTGAAAGACTTCAGGCATTTTTCAATAGAAACTAGCAGGCATGCAGAGAAGGCAGTCTTATTGAGCTGACAGTTTCGTTTCACACTGTAACCATTTTGTTTTTGTCGGGTAGCCAAGATGAATACAGGTGCTAGAGAACAATGTTTGTTGATGTCAAAACTTTTTTTTAAATTCTGGATCAAAGAGATAAAAAAAAAAAAAAATGCTGATCAGATGTGTTTCTCCTTTTGTTTGTTGGATGAAACTTTTAAAGACAAATATGAACCCAAATGTCTTTGATGCCACATCCCATATGCTCCTACCAAGATCATATTTGTTTCTGATTGACGTATTGCCTTTAATTTTGATGGGGATTTAATTGTTTACAACAACAACAACAAAAAACAAGGAGGTGAAATCTGGTTAGTTTATGGAATAGGACCATTTTTTTTTATTTTTACAAATGATTTGAACGTAGTTTCTTTTACTATGACCATATTGAGGGAAAGTATTGTAATGCCATAGGAAACAATAGAATGACGCAACGGGATTTAATATATATTGATGTTGGCAAAGATTTGCAAGGAAGGTATTGTGTGTCTTTATTAAGTAGATGCACAAGAATTGTGTGTGTAATATGCGTTGTTTAGATCTTGTGTACAGGAGTCTTAAGCAGCATAATTATAACCTTTTTTTTAAAAGTATAGGGTTGATAATAATACGAATGCATTTTAAGAAAATTGCGTATCGTGAGACATGATCACATATTTGATAAGGCAACATCTTTGAAATGCTCCATCTCTTTGTTATTGTTCATGATTGTCATTAATATTGATGTGGCCTGTACGGTGCTAGTGGCTCGGCCTGTACGGTGCTAGTGGCTCGGCCTGTACGGTGCTAGTGGCTCGGCCTGTACGGTGCTAGTGGCTCGGCCTGTACGGTGCTAGTGGCTCGGCCTGTACGGTGCTAGTGGCTCGGCCTGTACGGTGCTAGTGGCTCGGCCTGTACGGTGCTAGTGGCTCGGCCTGTACGGTGCTAGTGGCTCGGCCTGTACGGTGCTAGTGGCTCGGCCTGTACGGTGCTAGTGGCTCGGCCTCTGGGAATGTTTTTGTGGCTTAGAACAGCAAATGATCCCAATATATCTGATGCATATTCAGTCAGATGTCTGACTGTCACCCTCCTTTTTATAAACAGTGTGAATTGGTTCACGTTTCTATTGTGACTCGACTTGCTTTTAATTGGACCAAAATGAATGGATACAGATTGAAAGCACTTCCCCCCCCCCCAACAGTCTTTCCTTCCATCTCATCCTTTTTTGTCGCTCACTTCCTATTTCTTTCTCTACGTGTTTTCTTCCTGCCTTAGTCTGTCCTACTTCCTCTTCTCCCTCATCTCTCTCTCTTACTGTCCGTCCCCTCTCCTCTGTCGCTGGCCTTTCCATCTGCCACTCCTCTGCTTGTCACCACGGCTTTGTTTAAAGACCCACAATGCACAGCGCCGGCCGTGGCTAGACGAGAGGGCGAGCGTGCCCTCAGGCTGGGGCTCTCAGCCTTGACTTTGTGCTAATGAGCGGCACAGACCATTCTAACCCTTCTCCTCCCTCTAAACTATCTACCCCAACCACTGCATTCACCTCTCCCTCACCCCCCGGAGGGTTGGGGTGGTGGCAGAGTGGGAGGTGCGTTGGTGTAGCTGTGCCGTTCTGCCGCCTGGACACGCCCTTCTTGCTGGGTCTCGTCGAGCACAAAGACAGCCTTTTGGAAGCTGCTCCGAGCGAGGCCACATAAAAACGTCTACAGACTACACTGGCACCCGTGGTGTCCCCCTCTAAGCTGATCTAAAGCCCTGGCTTGGCCTCCAGCTTATGACGGTCACTGTGACCTCGCCTGTCACATCAGAAGATTCCCATCTGCTCTTTCCTGTGTTACAATGTCATTGCAGGCGCTAACATCTACTTCCTGGTTCTGACTTGACTCACTGTGCTCTTATCAAACTGTGATGTCAAGGCTTCAGCATAAGAAGTTTGCTTTGCTGATAGCTGCTGGGACTTTTTTAGTTAACAGCTGGAGTGTTAAATTAAACCCAAATACAAGTTTCTCTTTGGTCCTCCATAGTCTTAAAGGTGGAAGAAGGGGCTATATCATGTTGGTGAACAGATGTGCCAAACTGCAATTGCCTGTTGGATTTATGATCACTCTGGTAATTGAGCTTTGCACAGCTTTTCACTCGGCGGTAATAAAACCTAGATGCCAGTTGCTTGCGGATAATCTCTCCTCCCCTCTGGTGAAATGTGCCAGCAGTATCCCATCCATCCCACTGCTGTCTTGCTTCTGAAGCTAAGCAAGGTCGGTCCCTGGACTGGAGACGAGATGCTGCTGGAAGTGTTGTTGGAGGGCCAGTAGGGGCCCTCTTTCCTCTGGTCTAAGGCGAGTCCAATGCCCCAGGGCAGTGAAGGGGACATTGCCCTGCGTAGGGTGTCGTCCTTTGGATGGGACGTTAAACGGGTGTCGTGACTCTCTGTGATCACCTAAAGATGCGATGGCACTTTTATCATAAGAGTTGGTGTTAACCTCTGTGTCCAATCTGGCCCTCGTATCATCATGGCCAGCTAACCATCCCATTCATCCCCCTTCCTTTCCCCTTGTAACTATTCACAAGACACCCGTTAGATCCACCGTATATCTTCATTCAGTGTACGCTTTATTTGGTGACATTCCTAGCATGCAATGACATGTAATTTCAAATCAAATCAAATTTTATTTGTCACATACACATGGTTAGCAGATGTTAATGCGAGTGTAGCGAAATGCTTGTGCTTCTAGTTCCGACAATGCAGTAATAACAAGTAATCTAACTAACAATTCCAAAACTACTGTCTTGTACACAGTGTAAGGGGATAAAGAATATGTACATAAGGATATATGAATGAGTGATGGTACAGAGCAGCATAGGCAAGATACAGTAGATGGTATCGAGTACAGTATGTACAAATGAGATGAGTATGTAAACAAAGTGGCATAGTTTAAAGTGGCTAGTGATACATGTATTACATAAGGATACAGTCGATGATATAGTGTACAGTATATACGTATGCATATGAGATGAATAATGTAGGGTAAGTAACATTATATAAGGTAGCATTGTTTAAAGTGGCTAGTGATATATTTACATTTCCCATCAATTCCCATTATTAAAGTGGCTGGAGTTGAGTCGGTGTCAGTGTGTTGGCAGCAGCCACTCAGTGTTAGTGGTGGCTGTTTAACAGTCTGATGGCCTTGAGATAGAAGCTGTTTTTCAGTCTCTCGGTCCCAGCTTTGATGCACCTGTACTGACCTCGCCTTCTGGATGATAGCGGGATGAACAGGCAGTGGCTCGGGTGGTTGATGTCCTTGATGATCTTTATGGCCTTCCTGTGACATCGGGTGGTGTAGGTGTCCTAGAGGGCAGGTAGTTTGCCCCCGGTGATGCGTTGTGCAGACCTCACTACCCTCTGGAGAGCCTTACGGTTGAGGGCGATGCAGTTGCCATACCAGGCGGTGATACAGCCGGCCAGGATGCTCTCGATTGTGCATCTGTAGAAGTTTGTGAGTGCTTTTGGTGACAAGCCGAATTTCTTCAGCCTCCTGAGGTTGAAGAGGCGCTGCTGCGCCTTCTTCACGATGCTGTCTGTGTGAGTGGACCAATTCAGTTTGTCTGTGATGTGTATGCCGAGGAACTTAAAACTTGCTACCCTCTCCACTACTGTTCCATCGATGTGGATAGGGGGGTGTTGTTCCCTCTGCTAATTTGTGATTACAAACTCAAGAAAGAAAAAAAAAATGTATAATTTGGCTCCTATACACCCTTTTGGATTTGAGAGAGAATGTTTCATATGAGGTGACAGGACAGAATGTCACCTTTTTTTTTAATTTGAGGGTGTTTTCATACCTACAGTGGCAAGGAATAAATGTGAACCCTTTGGAAATACCTGGATTTCTGCATAAATTGGTCCCCCCAAAAAATCTGATTTTTATGTAAGTCACAACAATAGACAAACACAGTATAATTAAACTAATAACACACAAACAATTCTATCTTTACATATAGTTACAGATCAGACCTGCAGAACGGTCAGGAGGATTTTTGGACCATTCATCTTTACAAAACTGTTTCAGTTCAGCAATATTCTTAGGATGTCTGGTTGAACCACCTTCGAGGCCTACAGCCTTTTAAATCGGGTTGAGGTCAGGACTCTTACTCGGCCACTCCAGAAGGGGTATTTTTTCTGTTTAAGCCATTGTTTTACTTCTGTGTTTTGGGTCGTTGCGCTTCAATTGGCAGATAGATGGCCTCGCATTCTCCTGCAAAATGTCTTGATAAACTTGGGAATACATTTTTCCGTCGACGATAACAAGCTGTCCAGGTCCTGATGCAGCAAAGCAGCTCCAAACCATGATTCTCCCTCCACCAGACTTTACAGTGGGGATGAGGTTTTGATGTTGGTGTGCTGTGCCATTTTTTTTATCTCCACACATAGTGTTGTGTGTTTGTGCCAAACAATTAAACTTTAGTTTATTCTGTCCACAGAAATTTTGCCAGTAGCGCTGTGGAACATCCAGGTGCTCTTTTTACAAACTTCAGACGTGCAACAACGTATTTTTTTTGGACAGCAGTGGCTTCTTCCATGGTGTCCTCCCCATGTACACCATTCTTGTTTAGTGTTTTACGTATCGTAGACTCGTCAACAGAGATGTTAGCGTGTTCCAGAGATGTCTGTAAGTCTTTAGCTGACACTCTAGGATTCCTCTTAACCTCATTGAGCATTCTGAACTGTGCTCTTACAGGCATCTTTGCAGGACGGCCACTCCTGGGGAGAGTAGCAACAGTGCTAAACTTTCTCCATTTATAGACAATTTGTCTTACCGTGGACTGATGAACATCAAGGCTTTTAGATATACTTTTGTAACCCTTTCCAGCTTAATGCAAATCAACAATTCTTAATCTTAGGTCTTCTGAGATCTTTGTTTGAGGCATGGTTCACATCAGGCAATGCTTCTTGTGAATAGCAAACTCAAATTGTGTGAGTTTTTTTAATAGTGCAAGGCAGCTGTAACCAACATCTCCAATCTCGTCTCATTGAATGGACTCCAGCTGAACTGACTCCTGACTCCAATTAGTTTTTGGAGAAGTCATTTAGCCTAGGGGGGGTTCACATACTTTTTCCAACCTACACTGTGAATGTTTAAATTATGTATTCAATATAGACCAGAAAAATACAACAATTTATGTTATTAGTTTAATTAAGCACACTGTGTTTGGCTGTTATCGTGGCTAAGATGATCAAATCAAATTTTTATGACTAATTTATGCAGAAATCCAGGTAAATCCCAGGTAAATCCCAGGTAAATCACATACTTTTTCTTGCCGCTGTAAGTGTTTCAGCATTTAGAAATTAAAGCACTATGAAGTCCCACATGTCAAAAGTCATCATTTATTTGGTATAAAAGGTATAAAAGTTCTGTATTTGGTCTCCTGTTCCTAACACCCAATAATGACGTCTAGTTCGGGGCAGCAGGGTAGACTAGTGGTTTCAAGTTCAAACCCCCGAGCTGACAAGGTACAAATCTGTCGCTCGGCCCCTGAACAGGCAGTTAACCCCCTGTTCCTAGGCCGTCATTGAAAATAAGAATTTGTTCTTAATTAACTGACTTGAAAGGTAAATAAAGGTAAAAAAATATTAAATTGGCGTCATGTTCCTAACACCCAATTTTTTATTTTTTTACCTTTAAAGGCAAGTCGGTTAAGAACAAATTCTTATTTTCAATGACGGCCTAGGAACAGTGGGTTAACTGCCTGTTCAGGGGCAGAACGACAGATTTGTACCTTGTCAGCTCGGGGGTTTGAACTTGCAACCTGCCGGTTACTAGTCCAACGCTCTAACCACTAGGTTACCTGCCGCCCCAATGACGACGTCTAGTTTAGTATTTTGTCTCATGTTCCTAACACCCGGTGACTACGTCTAGTTTAGTATTTGGTCTCATGTTCCTAGCACCCAATGATGACGTTTAGAATTTGGTCTCATGTTCCTAACACCCGGTGACTACGTTTAGTCTGTGACTACAAACTCATGTGATTCATTTGCAGTTTGTTTTGGTTTATGTTTTGCCCAATAGTAACTGACATAACAAAAGGAAAACTGCTGAAGCACTAGCTAGAACATTTTTGAAATTGCACCTTGTGCATTCAACTATTACAACTCTCAACAGGAAGTTGAAAGCTCGACTTGAACTTCTTTTTTGACCCCGGCCTTGTTGAGAATGGCTGATCTGGGGATTTGAAATGATAACCTACCTCTCTCAATCACTCCGCTGTCGTGCTTTACGCCTCTACTCTGGGTCTGTGTCCGAGAATAATTTTTTTCCTTTTATCCTTTTGATATGCTTTCTTTCTCACTTCTCTCTTTCGATCTTATCTCGGTGTCTGTCTTGCTCTTTCAGTCATCTCTCGATCTCCCCCCCCCCCCTGCTCTCTCGCAGAGCCCTCTCACTTCTCTCTTTCTATCCCCCACTCAGACGTTTTGCTCTTTTCCCCCCTCACTCGCTTTCACTTTCTCTCTTATGTCTTTCTTTCGGTCTTCTCTCTCTGATTCCCCAGCCATCTCTTTTTCCTCCCTCGCTTTGCTCCTGTGGAGACACTAATTGCAGTGCAGCTGGAGGAGGTGTGCAATTATGGCCTCTGAGCTCGAGCCCTGTGTGTGCCAGCCTAATGGAAACACAAGACTCTCTTGCCACACACGCCATCATTTAGGAACCAATGGGTAATGTTGGGGAGAGATAATGACATGGCTCTTTAAACAAATTTTTTTTAAAGGTTTTTATTTCAGATTAAAAATAGCATCTTCATGGTTCAAGAGCCTCTGTGTTGCGGCCTTAAGTCCTGATTCTGACTTTTTTTTTAATAGAAACATACACAAGGCAACTGTGGGAGTTCTGATTCGTACCTTTTAACATACACAGGTCTACGTGGTAACAATACTGTTGAAATCGTTCATTAATTTGAATAAGTTGACTCATTGATACTTCTAATTATCCATTCTGATTTAGACATGTTTTATACTGAATGCCAGACTCTGTTAAATGTACTGTATATTTGTATTGTATAACATGTTGTAAAACTGGCCTTTGGAAATACAACATGAATGTAGGCCCTTTGATGTCGCAGACAATGCCTTCACTCACACTCTCTCGCTCATATGGGGGGGCCCCCCTGTGGAAGACCGAGAGGGGTGGAACCTAGGGTGTGTCCCAAAATGTCTCCCTATTCCTTTATAGTGGACTACGTTTGGTCAACCTGGTCGAAAGTAGTGCACTATAAAGGGAATAGGATGTCATTTGGCACAATCTCACACACACTATGCCGAGCTTCATTACCAGAAAGGGGACCCTTTCATTTCACCCTCCTCGCGACGTCATCAGTGTTTCCACGGTTACCCGTCACCGCAACGACACACTCGGCTATCCTCTGGAGGGAAGGGATGTCAGAAGGATTTAATTAGCACGTCTGCTTTTATGCCTCCCTGTCTCTCTGCGTTTCATCATCATCATCATCATCACTAATATTTCATGAGTTGTGTGTATTTTATAGGCCTCGCTGTGAGTCTCATTTGTTTCCGAGTAGGCATGTATAGCGGATCCACACTGACCTTTGTACTGTATGCGAGCTGTATGGGACCAGCGTGTGGGTGGTCCAGGTTCTGACCCGATCCACAAGGGTGTTTGAATATCAACAAGCCGTCTTGGTTGCTCCACAGATCAATATACTATATATATATTTTTAGTGTGTCTGTGTGACACCTTAGACCAGACCAGACCAGGGGTATTTATACCTGTTCAGTAGGGACCCCATTCCCCCCCACCACCACACCCCGAATCTAATGACACAACCTTCAAATCGGTACATTTAGATTTTTACATCAAATAATCTTACATTTATTGCATTTTTATCTCATTAATACGAGAAGCCAATGAATGCATATCAATAAAATTCTTACAAATGATCTTTCTCAAACATTTGTTAAGTTCAATCTGTGCTTTTTAAAATGTATTACATTTTGGTGACCCCAAAATGTTCCCTCCTGACCTCAACTTTGAATACCACTACCTTAGTCTGTACGTGTGTGCGTAAACTGTCGTCACACAGTGCTTTAGCTCTCCTGTATCCCGCAGTGAGGAGTGACGACTCAGACGGTCTGCTTTCCTGCGTGTGTGTGTGTGTGTGTGTGTGTGTGTGTGTGAGTGAGTGAGAGACACACAAAACAACACACAGTAGGTGGCAGGGTTTGTCATACGACTGGGGAAAGCTGGTGGCATCAATATTTTATCTGACTTTTTTATGACCTTAGCATCCGCTCTTCCTGATGAAACTGGGTTTGCACACAACCAACATTTCTGCAGAAACCATCTCAGGGAAGCACATCTGCATGCCTGTCGTCCTCAACAGGGGTTTTGACCTGACTGCTCTTCACAGGATGAATTATGGTTTCAACTGTACCGGGCAGATGGCGTCTTGTGGGCGAGCGGTTTGCTGATGTGAACAGAGTGCTCCGTGGTGGTGGTGGGGTTATGGTATGGGGCAGACATAAGCTACGGACAGCGAACACAATTACATTTTTATCAATGGCAATTTTGAATGCAGCGATACCGTGACCTATATCCTGAGGCCCATTGTCGTGCCATTCGTCTGCCGCCATCAACCTCATGTTTCAGCATGATAATGTCGCAAGGACTTGTACACAATTCCTGGAATCTGAAAATGTCCCAGTTCTTCCATGGTCTGCATACTCACCAGACACGTCACCGTTCGGGATGCTCTGGATCGTTGTGTACGACAGCATGTTCCAGTTCCCACCAATATCCAGCAACTTTGCACAGTCATTGAAGAGGAGTGGGACAACATTCCACAATCAACAGCCTGATCAACGCGATGTGAAAGGAGATGTCACACTGCATGAGGCAAATGGTGTTCACACCAGATACGGACTGGATTGCTGATCCATGGCCCTACTTAAATTTGTAGGTATCTGTGACCAACCGATGCATATCTGTATTCCCAGTCATGTGAAATCCATAGATTAGGACCTAATTAATTTATTTAAATTGACTGATTTTACATACAAAAATATATATTTTTGTTCAGTCTATTTTGCATGGGCTACACGTCATGCTGTCTCAAGTTTCCATATGTACCGTGTGGGTCCTCTGCTAAGAAACACCAGACTCTATTACGCTCAGGTTATTTACCCATTTTTGTCTTGTGTAACGCACAAGAGGAGAGTTTATGCACAAGACAGCGTGTAATACACAAGACAAATGGTCGGTCTCTATTTCTCTTTCTTTCTCTGCTAACTACTTAGACTAGCACTTTGGACTAAGGGATGCAAAAAATATATATATATCTGCATTGCCATGGCAACCCCCTCCAATAGCTTTCACACTTGGCGCCCAGATGGTACCCCCCCCCCCCCCCCTGAGGTATTATGTTGCTCTCCTGTCCCCCTCTTAAAACAACACTTCAGACTCCTCAGACTTACCAAAGCTGTTTGTGCTAATGTGGGGGGGGAATTAATGTGGTTTATGCTGTGACGCAAGTGATTTCTGATCTGCCTCCCAACAAAATGGTGAAGCATTCAGCACCGTTGTTTCTGACAGGCAGATGGTGTGGATGTTTGATTAGGCTGAGGCACATTCAACATCGGATGTGTTCTGGTTGGTGGTGAAGTGTGGAGTCGTAGTGTGTGTTGTGTTCTGTCAGAGACTGTATTTACACACTAGAGTTATCAGAGAAACACCTGTATACACATATTACTGAAGTGTGTAGACCCAAATCTCGACACTAACACTAGTGTACGACACTAACACTTCGGTTCCCCATCTCTCTGTGTGTCTCCCTGTCGCTCTCTCTCCCCTTCTTGCACTCGCCCCGGTCGCTCTCTCCGCATCTCGCCCCGGTCGCTCCCTCTCCGCATCTCGCCCCGGTCGCTCCCTCTCCGCATCTCGCCCCGGTCGCTCCCTCTCCGCATCTCGCCCCGGTCGCTCCCTCTCCGCCTCTCGCCCCGGTCGCTCCCTCTCCGCCTCTCGCCCCGGTCGCTCCCTCTCCGCCTCTCGCCCCGGTCGCTCCCTCTCCGCCTCTCGCCCCGGTCGCTCCCTCTCCGCCTCTCGCCCCGGTCGCTCCCTCTCCGCCTCTCGCCCCGGTCGCTCCCTCTCCGCCTCTCGCCCCGGTCGCTCCCTCTCCGCCTCTCGCCCCGGTCGCTCCCTCTCCGCCTCTCGCCCCGGTCGCTCCCTCTCCGCCTCTCGCCCCGGTCGCTCCCTCTCCGCCTCTCGCCCCGGTCGCTCCCTCTCCGCCTCTCGCCCCGGTCGCTCTCTCTCCGCCTCTCGCTCGCTCCATTTTTTTATTTAAAAAAATATATATATTTAAATTTTTTGCTTTGTCATTAATTTGGTTGGGCCAGATTTTCTGAGTGCTGTCTTGAGGCTCTAGGGGTTGGTTTGGGTCAGTGAACTGAGCCTCAGAACCATCTGGCTGAGGGGACTCATCTCTTGTTTCATCTCTTGACATTGTAGTGCTGTGTTTTGAGGTTTCTGTTTTTTTTTTAAATAGTTGTAAAATGTTGTCTTTTCCCCCCCAATTTGAATAAGGAGGTGTTGGCCCAAATCTGCTCTACATACTCTATTTTGAGTGTTTCTTTGCACTTGCACCGTCGACAGAAGAATGATCATTTAATTGCTATTGTGATGTTTGTGTAAATTAATTCCTTGGGTTGCCAATTGGTGATTTGACATGAAAATGAAAATGTAATTCATTAATTTGTGCAATACACTCTTGCAAAACTCTGCATACTGTATACTGTTGATTGGATATTTGTCCCATTTGGTAAATTCATAATAAGAGAGTGGAACCCATACTTCACTGCCATATAAAGCAACTGGTTCTATAACTGATTGAACATGTTTGAGCCAGTTTCAAATTTGTCTCCATTTTTATAGATTGGTGTGATCAATCCTTGGTTCCAAATATCAGGGAAATTACCTGCAGATAATCAAATCAAATTGTGTTAGTCACATCCACATTATTTTGCAGATATTGCGGGTGTTATTGCAGGTGTAGCGAAGTACTTGTAATGTTAAATAGTTTGAGTATGGCCAATTTTTTTTTATTTGTGGTCTGTATATTTGATTTAAAATACCATCAGTACCACAGGCCTTTTTGGGTTGTGGAGTGCATCGTTTTTCCAATAATTATTATTCTGTAATTGGGGTATCTACATGATTCTGATAGTCTTTGACTGCTGATTCAAGGATTTGTAATTGTTTTTGTATATCTTGTTGTTCTGGGCTCTTTGTTATATTGCTGCAAAGTGATTTCTCCACATATCACCATTTTGGATAGCCAATTCATCACGATGTGATTTGTTTTTTTAACTTAGAATTAAACCACTTCTGGAAGAATTTGAATATGGATTCAATTCCTCAATTGAATTGAGGAATTGATTTTATAATGTGCTGTTCCTTTTTTGTTCTTAGGGTGTGTTTGTATTGCTTCAGTGTTTCTCCATATCGAAGGTGTATAAAAAAATGTTTTTGTCTGGTTCTCTGTTTTGTCATTTTTAGATATTTCTCATTGCCTTCGTTAGATTTTTACAAACATTATCAAACCATTTTTCATTCTCCTAACATATTGATTATGTTCCAAACGGCCAAATTTACACCTGCATTGCTGTAGGAGAACGTTAAGGCTAAAAAGTTGTCCAGGAGGGATTGTATTATTTTTTGGGCTACTAATAGCTTTTTGGTAGATTCCTGTACTGTTTGCACACCATCTATAGGCCTGTTTTATTAGCATGTCATTTTATTGGGCCTTGATGCTTCATGGTTTGGTTTTGCTCTTCTCAGATACACTGTGATTTTACTGTGGTCTGAGAGAGGTGTTAATGGGCTGACTGAAGGCTCTGGGTTGAGGTCCTGCAGCCTTTTCCCTCGCTCGCTCGCTCTCCAGCAGCTCCTCTCTTAGTGTGGTCATCTTGTTATTTACTGCTCTCTGTCTTTTTGTAGATCTCTAACCTCCGTTGTTAGATCAGCTCTCTCTTGCTGGACCTCTTTCAGCTGTGCTGCTGTCCTGTTCTGTCCACACCTTGGTTAGGACTGCTCTAAGGTGTGGATGTTTGGTTGCTGTTTGCTCACGCTCACCCTTAGAAGGACAACTTCCCCCTCCAGTTTGGTGAACTCCTCCCTCATGGCAGCCATGGTAGTGAGGAGGGGTCTGAACCTACTCTGCACTGAGGGGGGGATGTGGCTTTGGATGGAGAGAGTGGGGGTGGTGCTGGTTGAGTCTCTCTGGGGGAGGGTGTCACTCTTGCTCTCTCTGGGGAAGGGTGTCTCTCTCTCTCGCGCGCCCTCTCTGGGTGTGGGTGGCTCTCTCTCTCGCGCCCTCTCTGGGTGTGGGTGGCTCTCGCTCTCCTTAATGGTCTGAAAGTCTGTTTCAAACCATGTTATTTCCAGTTGGGGAACCCTGTGTTACTGATTCCCTCTTTCTTTATGGATGGGTAGTGAGAGCAGACTGCTGTGAGCCATGCATTTGGCTGGTCAATGAGAAAGATGAGATTACTCACATCACTGATTTTGTAGAGATCTGCGAAAAGTGTTTCTGGCCTCCTTTTGTAGCTTCTGTTTTTAAAAAGCTTTCCTCGTTGTCATTTCTGGCCTGTGGATGGCAGAGGATGGACTCGATGCTAAGGGGGGGGAGGGCGGGCATGGTTCAGGTGGGTTCTGCTGCCTCTCTGTTCTTCTGCCGCATTGTTGCCATCGCAACCATTTTTGTTTGTATACTGCTAGTTAGTTGTAACTAGTGGTGCACAGTCGTAGGAGTCGACACTTGCTCGACTCCCAGCACACACTGAAACGGATGCGCACACACACACCACTTCCATTACTGCAGAGTCCCATTAGGAAGATTACATTCACGTTCTAGAGGGCTGACGTGAGCATGATGCTGCCCATTTGCTCATCAATTTAGCCTATAAAAGGCCTGTTTATGTTTGAATATAGAAGGTGGTGTACAGCAACTAGAATATTTCAGTGATATTTCTGCTACGTGCTGCCTTGAAGGATCCCATGGAGTGGTGCGGTGCACTCCACGCTAATAAGCCTATTATTTGTCATGTTCGAGCCCTATTCGGACGGGTATTGCTAGAGACGTTGGTTTTGTAATTATTATCCAAGCATGTGCTTGGTTTTTCAAAACTGCCCCCTGTAATTCCATTTATTATGGCTGCCAAATGTATAGGTCTCCCCATAATATTTAAATTGAGGAAATGTGAAAATAATAAATATTTTAGTGATCCATGGTATAGACGTCCTTCCCAATAACAATGCCCCCTCTTCCTGCTGATTTCAGCAACTGAACTGTATTTGCACATTACTGTGTTTATGGATCAGAAAGTGAATTTACCATTTCCAAAAAGTTTAGCGGCGGTGCTGCTTTGCGATCTATTGCCTAGGACAGGGCTCTCAACCCTATTCGTGGAATGCTACCATCCTGTAGGTTTTCACTCCAACAAGAATCTAGCGCACCCGATTCCAAATCTTAGTTTGTTGATACAATGAAACAGATTAGTTAGGCTACAACTGAAGTTGGAGCGAAAACCTAAAGGAAGATACATAGATGCATACAAAGTTTTAGTGAATTTACGAGCATTTCTAGACAATGCATTACTAGATACAGATATATAGCCTATGCGCAAGGTTCTGTCTGCTTGACCTGATCATTTCTCCCCCGAGCCCACGTTAGCTCTCCTGCTCTTTTCTCCTCGCTATGTAAAACGCCAGCGTGTGTTTTGTCTCCGATCTGTTGCATGTAGAAGAGCTCAGCCTACTCAGTCATAGTCCTACTTTACTGAATTTGAGCGAGACATTGCAAGCCAAGAAATTGCGAAATACAGCATTGCAATACCCTTCATCCTTTGATGACTGATGCACGTTTCTTACTGTCTATCTGGTGGCTGTTGTCCCGAAAATCCCCCCCGCGCGTGAACGCGCACACACTCAATTCTTCATTGCTGCGACTTGCCTGCTAGTTGAGATTTCTGCTCTTCACTCCGTTGTCAGTTTAGCCTACATTCCACTGATCTTAGTAGCAGAAAGTATTTTTAAAAAATGTGTCCTTCAAGGCAGCTGTCAATGATCACGTTACATGCTGACCAGACCGGACACGTCGCGTGCGCGAGCGTCGCAAAATAAATTTAGAAATCAGTTATTGCACCCACACTGCTCACGCGCGCCAACGAGCGTCTAAAATAGAACTCCTTTCTATTTATGACGCAGTTCGCGCTGCAAGTCCTGCCTCTCCCATCTCCTCATTGGTTTATAGAAGCAGGTACCCACGTGCCATCTCCTCATTGGTTATACCCACATGGGTGATTGAAAGAAACCGTTTTACCGGTTGTCGTGGTAATACAATGAAAGTTTAGATGCATCACCAGAGATGACTATAAACGATTCGGTTGACCGTTTTATGTGTGGATTAATTGTCGGAGTAGAGGTCCTTCTGCAGTTCAGGTAAAATAACACCTCAATGTTTATATCCCAGGACAAATTAGCTAGCAAGTGCAAGCTAACTAGCTAAATTGCCATACATGTTTAATTATTTTTGACCTGTCCCCAAATTAATGTCATTGGTTCAGAGTTTGTTTTGATATTTTAACCTGTGTGTGTCACGCAGCCGGTTTGGGTTCTGTGTTAGGCTGCTTTTCATTTAATTTAAGGCGGTTTGATCGCAGGGGAGCCACTAGTAATATCTGCAGTTTTCGGTTTGACTATTTGTTTCGAGTGTATTAGTCTATAAATAAATCTTTGTCTTATTCGACGAGTAGTTGTTCTGAAATGTTTACTGCTTGCCTATGTTTTACTCCCTCTCTGTTTAATACAACACGCATACATTAATAGTTCATTTATGTTGCCTATCCTGAAGTGAAGTTTGTTCTATAGAAAGAATTTAACTCTGACAAAATTAAGGAAATTAAAAGGGGGGGGGGGGGGGGGGATTTCTGCAAAGGCCATTTTCTTGCCTGCTGAAATCCCCCCCCCCCCCCCTTTTCCTTAATTTTGTGACTATAGTCAAATTCTTTTTGTGGCACACACTGCTGGTCAACATGAGCTACCAACATTTTTCTGAAGTGTGCCAGGCCTTGCAGTCCCAAGATAGAAAGAGAGGGGGGGGGGGGGGGGGATTTATTTAGTGATTTATTTCAGCTTTTATTTCTTTCATCACATTCCCAGTGGGTTAGAAGTTTACATACACTCAATTAGTATTTTGTAGCATTGCCTTTAAATTGTTTAACTTGGGTCAAACATTTCAGGTAGCCTTCCACAAGCTTCCCACAATAAATTGGGTGAATTTTGACCCATTCCTCCTGACAGAGCTGGTGTAACTGAGTCAGGTTTGTAGGCCTCCTTGCTCGCACACGCTTTTTCAGTTCTGCCCCAAAAATATTCTATAGGATTGAGGTCAGGACTTTGTGATGGCCATTCCAATACATTGACTTTGTTGTCCTTAAACCATTTTGCCATTACTTTGGAAGTATGCTTGAGGTCATTGTCCATTTGGAAGACCCATGTGCAACCAAGCTTTAACTTCCTGACTGATGTCTTGAGATGTTGCTTCAATATAACCACATCATTTTTCACCCTCATGCCATCTATTTTGTGAGGTGCACCAGTCCCTCCTGCAGCAAAGCACCCCCACAACATGATGCTGCCACCCCCGTGCTTCACGGTTGGGATGGTGTTCTTCGGCTTGCAAGCCTCCTTTTTCCTCTAAACATAACAATGGTCATTATGGCCAAACAGTTATATTTTTGGTTCATCAGACCAGAGGACATTTCTCCAAAAAGTACGATCTTTGCCCCCATGTGCAGTTGCAAACTGTGGTCAGGCTTTTTTTTATGGTGGTATAGGAGCAGTGGCTTTTTCCTTGCTGAGCGGCCTTTCAGGTCATGTCGATATAGGACTCGTTTTACTGTGGATATAGATACTTTTGTACCGGTTTCCTCCAGCATCTTCACAAGGTCCTTTGCTGTTGTTCATGGATTGATTTGCACTTTTCGCCCAAAGTACGTTCACCTCTAGGAGACAGAACGCGTCTCCTTCTTGAGCTGTATGACGGCTGCCCATGGTGTTTATACTTGCGTACTATTGTTTGTACAGATGAACGTGGTAGCTTCAGGCATTTGGAAATTACTCCCAAGGATGAACCAGACTTGTTGAGGTCTCCAGTTTGGAGGTCTTGGCTGATTTCTTTTGATTTTTTTCCCATGCTTTTAGCAGAGGCACTGAGTTTGAAGGTAGGCCTTGAAATACATCCACAGGTACACCTCCAATTGACTCATGATGCCAATTAGCCTATCAGAAGCTTCTAAAGCCATGACATAATTTTCTGGAATTTTCCAAGCTGTTTAAATGCACCGTCAACTTAGTGTATGTAAACTTCTGGCCCACTGGAATTGTGATACAGTGAATTATAAGTGAAATAATCTGTCTGTAAACAATTGTTGGATAAAATACTTGTGTCATCCACAAAGTAGATGTCCTAACCGACTTGCCAAAACTATAGTTTGTTAAGAAATTTGTGGAGTGGTTGAAAAACGAGTTTCAATGACTCCAACCTAAGTGTATATAAACTTCCAACTTCAACTGTACTTTCTATAGAACAAACTTCACGTCAGGATAGGCAATCAAAATGAATAATGAATGTATGTGTGTTATATTAAACATAGAGGAGGGAGTAAAATGTAAAAAAATTAAAAATGTATATTCTCATTTAATAGAGTTGTTTGTTCATTATTTCATTTATTTTTAGATTTGAATCAGTCTCATTTTAAAAACCAAAAAGATAAATAAATCAGGAGCTTTCTCTGAGCATGTCTGTAGCGCTATCTCTCCCTCTCTCCTCCCCATCTCTCTCTCCTCCCCATCTCTCTCTCCTCTCCCCTCCTCTCCCCTCCTCTCCCCTCCGCTCCCCTCCGCTCCCCTCCGCTCCGCTCCTCTCCCTCTCCTCCTCTCCCTCTCCCCCTCTCCTCCTCCCCCTCTCGCCCCTCTCTCTTCTCCCCATCTCGCTCTCTCTTCTCCTCCCACATCTCGCCTTAATAGATTAGTTATGCAGAACGTCTTGAAGCATCTTACAGAGGTGGAAACATTACTGCAGAAGTGCCTCCTTCCTCTCAGATGACCACCTCTACACCAGCCAGTCAGTGGGGCTTCCCTGGTTAGTTATATATTAAGAGTCTTCTGTTTGCTGCTGGAGAGAAGTAGGGCAAAGAAAATGATGAAGAGAAACCGTGCCAGATTGCAATCTCAGCCTTTTGCTCCAGTGGTGCGTGACCACAACCAGTAAAGATGGGTATGCTGCCCTCTACTGGTTAATGTTACAAGATGTCTGAGGACCACTGAATTACAGAATGAAGGCACTGAGATGGAAGGTCTAGGTGAGGTTTGAGGACCACTGAATTACAGAATGAAGGCACTGAGATGGAAGGTCTAGGTGAGGTTTGAGGACCACTGAATTACAGAATGAAGGTACTGAGATGGAAGGTCTAGGTGAGGTTTGAGGACCACTGAATTACAGAATGAAGGTACTGAGATGAAAGGTCTAGGGGACCCCGAGGTGTAGTTGGGGAACCACTGTCTTAGAGGATTGGATAAGTATAAGCAAATCATTACATTCAACATGGTGTATCAGTGCAATATAGAGGTAGCACTGCTTACCTCCAGTCCTCTCAGATCTCCCTTGGGGTTAGGGCGTAGGTACCAGGTCCTCTCAGATCTACCTTGGGGTTAGGGTGTAGGTACCAGGTCCTCTCTGATCTACCTTGGGGTTAGGGTGTAGGTACCAGGTCCTCTCTGATCTACCTTGGGGTTAGGGTGTAGGTACCAGGTCCTCTCAGATCTACCTTGGGGTTAGGGTGTAGGTACCCAGTCCTCTCTGATCTACCTTGGGGTTAGGGTGTAGGTACCAGGTCCTCTCAGATCTACCTTGGGGTTAGGGTGTAGGTACCAGGTCCTCTCTGATCTACCTTGGGGTTAGGGTGTAGGTACCAGGTTCTCTCTGATCTACCTTGGGGTTAGGGTGTAGGTACCAGGTCCTCTCAGATCTCCCTTGGGGTTAGGGCGTAGGTACCAGGTCCTCTCAGATCTACCTTGGGGTTAGGGTGTAGGTACCCAGTCCTCTCTGATCTACCTTGGGGTTAGGGTGTAGGTACCAGGTCCTCTCAGATCTACCTTGGGGTTAGGGTGTAGGTACCAGGTCCTCTCTGATCTACCTTGGGGTTAGGGTGTAGGTACCAGGTTCTCTCTGATCTACCTTGGGGTTAGGGTGTAGGTACCAGGTCCTCTCAGATCTACCTTGGGTTTAGGGTGTAGGCACCCGGTCCTCTCTGATCTACCTTGGGGTTAGGGTGTAGGCACCAGGTCCTCTCTGATCTACCTTGGGGTTAGGGTGTAGTTAGGGCAAAGCTTTTCAATTACTTGTTTCATCTGTGCTGATGTTGGTCGTGGTGGGGATATCTACTGAGCTTCTTTCCTGAGTGACATCAGGACATCTAGACACATGGCTGTTTTTAGAAACTTGACTGACAAGACCTGACGCTTGGCAAAAAAAGAAATGCGTTATTCGTAACACGTCTTCCCAGTTGCTCCACTGATGTTGTTGTTGTTGTTTAAATGCTTGTCACTTACATCCCCGGGCGCCTTGTATTCTAATGGAATTATGTCCGGCCCACAGTTGTGTAAATGCTCAATCAATATCATCTGTGAATTGCTGCCCCTATCAGACTATACAGGGTAGGATGGATCAAATGACACCTTATTCCCTATATATTGCACTACTTTAGACCAGTGCCCCATAGGGTAGTGCACTACTTTTCACCAGGGCCCCATAGGGTAGTGCACTACTTTTCACCAGGGCTCCATAGGGTAGTGCACTACTTTTCACCAGGGCCCCATAGGGTAGTGCACTATGTAGGGAATAAATGACCATTGGGGATGCAACTGCCCCCCCCCCCCCCCCCCCCCCCCACCCACTGTGTCAGTGTGGAAGATTTTCAAAGGAGGAGGTAGTGTAACGGCAGGGTCTTTGTGTGAATCCGTGCTAAGGTCCTAGCTAGTCAGTAATCAGACTGATCAAGTGATTACTACAACTGAGGACAGTATAAGCTTATATCATATAATGTAGGATTAAATGTGTATTGTCACTTACTAATGCAAGCTGTAGCTTATCAAAGTTAACTGGCTAACTCATTCATTCTGCTTTGTAGTTTGCCTCCCTCGGTTGTCCAAAGCTGTTCTGTTGTGAATATGATCACTTAACATTCACTTGCAGTTCTATGTCCTTACACAAGGGGGCGTCTTAGTATTGCAAATCAACCTGGTTGGCCTTTTGTGCAAAGACATATTTCAAGTTTAGTTATTCATCTCTGTCTCCCTCTGTGTGTCTGTTTCTCTCTCCCTCTGTGTGTCTGTCTCTCTCTCTCTCCCTCCCTCTGTGTGTCTGTCTCTCTCTCCCTCCCTCTGTGTGTCTGTCTCTCTCTCCCTCCCTCTGTGTGTCTGTCTCTCTCTCCCTCCCTCTGTGTGTCTGTCTCTCTCTCCCTCCCTCTGTGTGTCTGTCTCTCTCTCCCTCCCTCTGTGTGTCTGTCTCTCTCTCCCTCCCTCTGTGTGTCTGTCTCTCTCTCCCTCCCTCTGTGTGTCTGTCTCTCTCTCCCTCCCTCTGTGTGTCTGTCTCTCTCTCCCTCCCTCTGTGTGTCTGTCTCTCTCTCCCTCCCTCTGTGTGTCTGTCTCTCTCTCTCTCCCTCTGTGTGTCTGTCTCTCTCTCTCTCCCTCTGTGTGTCTGTCTCTCTCTCTCTCCCTCTGTGTGTCTGTCTCTCTCTCTCTCTCTCCCTCTGTGTGTCTGGGATGGTAGACCTAAGGTTTGGTTTTACAGTTTGAGTTTCCAGTTTTATTAGTCATATGTACAGGATAAGCATCCAGGGATTTTTCTACCATTGAAGTCCTTGGGTGGGCTGCCTAAGCGTTTTTTTTCTTTTCGAGACGCCTAAAATTATTCTACGTTTTTGTAATGGAAAAATGCTTTCAGTGTAAAAACTTAAACGATTTAAACCCAGATGATAAAAAAATAAAAAAGATAATGGACCTATATATTTTCAAATAATATAATCTTTGAGTACTAACAATCACCAAAATAAAATGCAAGATAGTCAGGGAGAATTGAAAAATCCCAAAACAATGACGTAAAAGGCTGTGTAGAATAGAATAAACAGTTTAATACATATAAGTATAATACATGAAGCCACAATTTACAGTCCAATATATACATGTGATTTTTGTGGAAAGGGGGGGGCGGGGGGAGGTTGTGGAGTATTTTTTTAAATGTATTTTTTTTTTGTAATTGTGCAGTATTTAGCAATAATAATAAATCTGTTAGCAGCGTGTGTGGATACGAGTGTATATCTATATGGGTGAGTGCATGTGTGCCAAGGTACGGAGACTCGGAGAACCCTCTCTAGTTGATGTCCTGGATGGGTGGGGAGCATGGTCCAAGTTGATGTACTGGGTTGTCTTCACCAACCGCTGAAGGGCCTTACGGTTGTTGCAGGCGGAGCAATTCCTGTACCAGGCCGTGATGCAACCGGTCAGGGCGCTCTCGATGGTGCAGGCGTATCGTTGGTAGTATTTGCAGGGGACCCGGGGATGCATGCCACATTTCTTCAGCCGTCTTAGGAAGTAGAGACTCTGTTGAGCCCTCTTGACGAGTGGTGGTGTTGTTGGTCCATGTTAAGTCCTTGGTGATGTGGACACAGAGGAACTTAAACCTGCTGACTCTCTCTACTACAGTCCTATGGATTCCCCCCCCCCCCCCCCACCCCTGCTTCCTGAAGTCATCAAACTCCTTTGTTTTTCTGACGTTGAGGGAGAGGTCATTGTCCTGGCATCACAATGCCGGTTCACTTACCACCTCCCCATTGGCTGACTCGTCTTAGTTGGTTATCAGGCCTACAACCGTGGTGTCGTCAGTAAACGTGATGATGGAGTTAGTGTCGTGCAAAGCCAACCGAGAGCACAGCAGAGGACTGAGGACACACCCCTGGGTGGCCCCTGTGTTAAGAGTCGTTGTGGAGGAAGTGGCGTTGCCAATCCTCACAGCCTGTAGTCGGCCCATCAGGAAGTCCAGGATCCAGTTGCAGAGGGTGGTGTCCAAGCTCAAAGCACTGGGTCTGGTGTCGAACATGGAGGGAACAATCGTGTTGAACTCTCTGAACTGTTTTATCTCGCTTTTATCTAGGTTTACTCAGTCTGCCTTTCGGTTCCATTTCACTGTATTTTTACTAATAATTTAAAAAAATAGTTTTTTAAAATTAATTTGCCATTGTCAGCATCTTATCGCTTTGACTTGTGAAAAATGTTAATAAAATTGAAATGAGACTGCAGCTTGCTTTATTGATATTTCCCCCCACATTTTTATATATATAAAAGTAGGGTTATAATATCCTTGAAAAAGTCTCAGCTGTTTAAAATTTCCAGGCTGGCGTGCAGCCGTTCCATAAAACAGTAATGTTTCATCCTTTTGTACGTGTGCCGATTTCCATTGTAAAAGTCACATACTTTCCTATGTGTTCCCTCTCTGACGGCCAGAGAGCCTCGTCTGCCAGTCCAGCCACCTCCGCGCGCTTGTAGAAAATGTGCTTGGTTGCGCAATGAATTTAAGCGGCAAGTTTACCTAGAATTTGTTGGCGTGACTGAGTCATGGGGCGCGCACGCACACACACACACACACACACACGCGCACACTCTCACACACACACACACACATCTGCTTTTGGATGATGGCATGGAACTTCTGTATGTTTCACCTTCGAAAAAATCTGAAACGTTCTCTATATTATCCGTTTGTCCAACCGTGTGTCGTGGTCGTAGAAATGCCACTCTCTCACTGGCGCCATGGTTCATTTGACCCGAATTGACCAATCACTTGGTAATGCTAATAGGCTACTAGGACCTGTCCATCTAGAAAATGGTTTGTGTGAACTTTCTCTAAGCTCTATGTACGCTTTCATACTATGATTTATTCACTCTGATTTAATCTCTCTGATTGAATCTCTCTATGATTTAATCACTGATTTTAATCTCTCTATGATTTAATCACTCTGATTTAATCTCTCTATGATTTAATCACTCTGATTTAATCTCTCTCTGATTTAATCTCTCTCTGATTTAATCTCTCTCTGATTTTAATCTCTCTGATTTAATCACTCTGATTTAATCTCTCTATGATTTAATCACTCTGATTTAATCACTCTATGATTGAATCTCTCTATGATTTAATCACTCTGATTTAATCTCTCTATGATTTAATCACTCTGATTTAATCTCTCTGATTTTAATCTCTCTGATTTAATCACTCTGATTTTAATCTCTCTATGATTTAATCTCTCTCTGATTTAATCTCTCTGATTTAATCTCTCTGATTTAATCTCTCTGATTTAATCACTCTGATTTAATCTCTCTATGATTGAATCACTCTATGATTGAATCACTCTATGATTGAATCACTCTATGATTGAATCACTCTATGATTGAATCTCTCTCTGATTGAATCACTCTGATTTTAATCTCTCTGATTTAATCACTCTGATTTTAATCTCTCTATGATTTAATCACTCTGATTTTAATCTCTCTATGATTGAATCTCTCTGATTTAATCACTCCATGATTTAATCTCTGATTTAATCTCTCTCTGATTTAATCTCTGATTTAATCTCTCTATGATTTAATTGCAAATTAAGATAACAATGTTCAAGCTTTCCTCACCCTGACTGCACTTGCTATTTCCTGCCTCTTTCTTTATGTCATTAAGCTATACCATCGAAAAGCACCAATGAGCACCAACATGAGACGTTCATAGGAGCATGTTAAATTGGGTGTCAAACGAAAGCAAAGTATTTTGGGGGGGGGGGTGGTGAAGGCATTGATACATTTTTCAACCGTTTCCCCGTCTTAAAAACGAGGCGTAAGTTAAAGGCTTTGATTTCTACATAAACAGATGCAAAAGGGGGTCTTGGGAAAAAAATCTACCAGAAATTCTTAACAGGCTTCAGAAATGGATGAACTAACATCTTGACGTAAAGGCCCCTGCCAACTAACATCAACACTTTTATATTTAGTTTTTGGAGAAATTGTTTACCTTCTGTAAGTTTTTAAATAAATATTCCCTTGTGTGCCTTGTTTTCAAAAACCGACACATCTTTAAGATATTTTCACATTTCTCTGCCTCGTAAGGAGGGTTGCATTATGAAAGCTCACAGTAAGTAATGGACCTACCAAATTAGGTCTAGTGATTTTTACTGATATGCATTTTGTATATGAATTAGTAAGTGGTTCAAACTTTAGAAGGAAAAAAAACTGAATTTTAATGCAACTGAATTAAGTTACAAACCATAGTGTCGTCTCCTAATACTGTCCTCCTTTCCACTGACTTATGTTCAGCTCATAGTGTCTCCTGTTACTGTCCTCCTTTCCACTGACTGTTATGTTCAGCTCATAGTGTCTCCTAATACTGTCCTCCTTTCCACTGACTTATGTTCAGCTCATAGTGTCTCCTGTTACTGTCCTCCTTTCCACTGACTGTTATGTTCAGCTCATAGTGTCTCCTAATACTGTCCTCCCTTCCACTGACTTATGTTCAGCTCATAGTGTCTCCTAATACTGTCCTCCCTTCCACTGACTTATGTTCAGCTCATAGTGTCTCCTGTTACTGTCCTCCTTTCCACTGACTTATGTTCAGCTCATAGTGTCTCCTAATACTGTCCTCCCTTCCACTGACTGTTATGTTCAGCTCATAGTGTCTCCTGTTACTGTCCTCCTTTCCACTGACTTATGTTCAGCTCATAGTGTCTCCTGTTACTGTCCTCTTTTCCACTGACTGTTATGTTCAGCTCATAGTGTCTCCTAATACTGTCCTCCCTTCCACTGACTGTTATGTTCAGCTCATAGTGTCTCCTAATACTGTCCTCCCTTCCACTGACTTATGTTCAGCTCATAGTGTCTCCTGTTACTGTCCTCCTTTCCACTGACTTATGTTCAGCTCATAGTGTCTCCTGTTACTGTCCTCCTTTCCACTGACTGTTATGTTCAGCTCATAGTGTCTCCTAATACTGTCCTCCCTTCCACTGACTTATGTTCAGCTCATAGTGTCTCCTAATACTGTCCTCCCTTCCACTGACTTATGTTCAGCTCATAGTGTCTCCTGTTACTGTCCTCCTTTCCACTGACTGTTATGTTCAGCTCATAGTGTCTCCTAATACTGTCCTCCCTTCCACTGACTGTTATGTTCAGCTCATAGTGTCTCCTGTTACTGTCCTCTCTTCCACTGGCTGTTATGTTCAGCTCATAGTGTCTCCTGTTACTGTCCTCTCTTCCACTGGCTGTTATGTTCAGCTCATAGTGTCTCCTGCTACTGTCCTCTCTTCCACTGACATTCTGTTAAGTGTAGCTCATAGTGTCTCCTGTTACTGTCCTCCTTTCCACTGACTTATGTTCAGCTCATAGTGTCTCCTGCTACTGTCCTCTCTTCCACTGACTGTTATGTTCAGCTCATAGTGTCTCCTAATACTGTCCTCTCTTCCACTGACTGTTATGTTCAGCTCATAGTGTCTCCTGTTACTGTCCTCTCTTCCACTGACTGTTATGTTCAGCTCATAGTGTCACCTGTTACTGTCCTCCCTTCCACTGACGTACTGTCATGTTCAGCTCATAGTGTCTCCTGTTACTGTCCTCCCTTCCACTGACTGTTATGTTCAGCTCATAGTGTCTCCTGTTACTGTCCTCCCTTCCACTGACTGTTATGTTCAGCTCATAGTGTCTCCTGTTACTGTCCTCTCTTCTACTGACTGTTATGTTCAGCTCATAGTGTCTCCTGTTACTGTCCTCTCTTCCACTGGCTGTTATGTTCAGCTCATAGTGTCTCCTGCTACTGTCCTCTCTTCCACTGACATTCTGTTATGTTCAGCTCATAGTGTCTCCTGTTACTGTCCTCTCTTCTACTGACTGTTATGTTCAGCTCATAGTGTCTCCTGTTACTGTCCTCTCTTCCACTGGCTGTTATGTTCAGCTCATAGTGTCTCCTGTTACTGTCCTCTCTTCCACTGACATACTGTCATGTTCAGCTCATATCTCTTTTATTTGTCTTTCTGTTGTCTGATGGTCAAACCAAGAGTGGACAACCCCTCCCTCCCACTCTTCAGTTAATGTCACCTCTCCCAGCTCTTACTGACACCTACCCTGCCGTGCTGTATCCAGCATCCTCACCCACTGAGCACCGGAGGTCAGTCCACCTTGGCATTGATGTTAACGTCCACAGACGGACCGGACTGTACCAAATCTAAACCCTATTATAGACGTATGTTTCCCAGGTTTGAATCGTACAGTTAGTAGAGCAGTACAATACAAATATATATTATACTGTGCTCTACTGCACTGTACTGAACTTTACTCTACCCTACTGTGCTGTGGTGTCCAAACGTGTGAAACACGAGGAAAATGACTTTCATATCCATAATTCGACTCACTACCACCAGGTGGATATCACAAAATTGTGAAGGAAAAAAACGGTTTTTAAAAGTAAAAAAAAAAAAACATAACTTGGAAATCCGTGTGGAAGTGTTACTGTGGAATTACCCTGTTCAGTCTTGACCTGAAGGTTCACATTGTTTGCTTTGCAGTTGTGGGATATTTTGCTACAAGACTGTAAGGTCTATTTCCAATGCGGTGGTTCCTCTTGTTAAAGCCTTCTTTTGTTTCGGGCCAAGTAGAGAACATTAAGGTGGTGTTGCTAATTGGTTTTGTTTCCCCATTTTTCCATCACAAAACCATTTTGGAAACTGTAGCCTATTATTTGTAGACTGTTGCTCCATCGCAGACCCATTGTGTCTTGTTGCTATTCAAAATGAAACCTTGAACCTTCTTCCATTTTTGTTTTTTGTTCCAGATATGGATGAGAGGTCATGTGTGCTGTCCAGCTAAGGGCCTTGGTCGCCCCCCCATCCCCCCCCCGCTGCACGTTGTCGTGAGCATGTACCGTAGGAACGGTCTCTCGGATGGCGCCAGCATTAACTCCGCCTCCTCAGTGGTAAGAACAAGGACTGATTCTACTTCAGCCAAAATTTGATAGGAGTGACATCGAGCCTATCTTATGTACTGATCTGAACACACTGAATGGAAAGGTAAACTCAGCAAAAAAGAAAGAGGCCTTTCTACTGACTCTGGAAAAACACTAAAACAAAGATGCCCAGGGTCTGTGCTCATCTGTGTGATCGTGCCTTAGGCATGTTGCAAGGAGGTATGAGGACTGCAGATGTGGCCAGGGAAATAAATCGCAATGTCTGTACTGTGAGACGCCTAAGACAGCGCTACAGGGAGACAGGACGGACAGCTGATCGTCCTCGCAGTGGCAGACCACGTGTAACAACACCTGCACAGAATCGGTACATCCGAACATCACACCTGTGGGACAGGTACAGGATGGCAACAACTGCCAGAGTTACACCAGGAATGCATAATCCCTCCATCAGTGCTCAGACTGTCCGCAATAGGCTGAGAGAGGCTGGACTGAGGGCTTGTAGGCCTGTTGTAAGGCAGGTCCTCACCAGACCTCACCGGCAACAACCTCGCCTATGGGTACAAACCCACCGTCGCTGGACCAGACAGGACTGGCAAAAAGTGCTCTTTGACGAGTTGTGGTTTTGTCTCACTGGGGGTGATGATCGGATTCACGTTTATCGTCGATGGAATGAGCGTTACACCGAGGCCTGTACTCTGGAGCGGGATCGATTTGGAGGTGGAGGGTCCATCATGGTCTGGGGCGGTGTGTCACAGCATCATTGGACTGAGCTTGTTGTCATTGCAGGCAATCTCAATGCTGTGCGTTACAGGGAAGACATCCTCCTCCCTCATGTGGTACCCTTCCTGCAGACTCATCCTGATATGACCCTCCAGCATGACAATGCCACCATCCATACTGCTCGTTCTGTGCCTGAGTTCCTGCAAAACAGGAATGTCAGTGCTGTGCCATGGCCAGCGAAGAGCCCAGATCTCAATCCCATTGAGCACGTCTGGGACCTGTTGGATCGAAGGGTGAGGGCTAGGGCCATTCCCCCCAGAAATGTCCGGGAATTTGCAGGTGCCATGGTGGAGGAGTGGGGTAACATCTCACAGCAAGTACTGGCAAATCTAGTGCAGTCCATGAGGAGGAGATGCACTGCAGTACTTAGTATCTGGTGCATTGACTGTCACTTTTGACTGTCACTTTGATTTGAACCCCCCCCCCCCCCCCCCCTTTGTTCAGAGACACATTATTACATTTATGTTAGTCACATGTCTGTGGAACTTGTTCAGTTTATGTATGTTGATGAATCTTGTTATGTTCATACAAATATTTAAACGTGATAAGTTTGCTGAAAATAAACGCAGTTGACACTGTCTGAAGCATATCACCATGGAGACGAAGCCTCCTTGAACTACAGTACCAGTCAAAAGTTTGGACACATCTACTCATTCAATGTGTTTTTCCTTTTTTTTTTTTTTTTTTTTTACTATTTTCAACATTGAAGAATAGTAAAGACATCAACACTATGAAATAACACATATGGAATCATGTAGTAACCAAAAAAGTGTTAAACAAATCAAAATATATTTTATATTTGAGATTGTTCGAAGTAGCCACCTTTTGCCTTGATGACAGCTTTGCACACTCTTGGCATTCTCTCAACCAGCTTCATGAGGTAGTCACCTGGAATGCATTTCAATTAACAGGTGTGCGTTGTTAAAATGTATTTGTGTAATTTCCTTACTAAATGCGTTTGAGCCAATAAGTTGTTGTGACAAGGTAGGGGTGGTTATACAGAAGATAGCCCTAGTTGGTAAAAGGTAGGGGTGGTATACAAAAGACAGCCCTAGTTGGTAAAAGGTAGGGGTGGTTATACAGAAGATAGCCCTAGTTGGTAAAAGGTAGGGGTGGTATACAAAAGACAGCCCTAGTTGGTAAAAGGTAGGGGTGGTTATACAGAAGATAGCCCTAGTTGGTAAAAGGTAGGGGTGGTATACAGAAGATAGCCCTATTTGGTAAAAGAACGCATCCATATTATGGCAAGAACAGCTCAAATAAGCAAAGAGAAATGACATTCCATCATTACTTTAAGACGTGAAAGTCAGTCAATATGGAACATTTCAAGTACTTTGATTTCAAGTACTTTAATTTAAAGTGCAGTCGCAAAAACCATCAAGCGCTATGATGAAACTGGCTCCCATGAAGAGCGCCACAGGAAAGGAAGACCCAGACACCTCTGCTGCAGAAGATAAGTACATTAGTTACCAGCCTCAAACTGCAGCCTAAATAAATGCTTCAGAGTTCAAGTAGCAGACAGCATCTCAACATCAACTGTTCAGAGGAGACTATGTGAATTAGGCCTTCATGGTGGAATTGCTGCAAAGAAACGCTACCAAAGGACACCAATAAGAAGAAGAGACTTGCTAGCTTTGGCCAAGAAACACGAACAATGGACATTAGACCTGTGGAAATCTATCCTTTTGGTCTGATGAGTCCAAATTTGAGATTTTTGGTTCTAACTGTGTCTTTGTGAAACGGATGATCTCTGCATGTGTGGTTCCCCACTGTGAAGCATGGAGGAGGAGGTGTGATGGTGTGGGGGTGTTTTGCTGGTGACACTGTCTGATTTATTTAGAATTAAATTAACTAGGCAAGTCAGTTAACTTCTTGGCGCACCCATCCCTTTAGCGGGATAATTTCCGTCAACATCCGCTGATTTGCAGAGCGCCAAATTCAAATTAAATTACTAAGAATATTTAATTTTCATGAAATCACAAGTGCAAGATAGCAAAACACAGTTTAGCTTGTTGTTAATTCACCTGGCATGTCAGATTTCAAAAAAAGCTTTTTGACGAAAGCTATCCAAGCGTTTATGTAAGGACATCTCTCTCAGCAGACAAAACATTACAAACAGCTAGCAGCAAAGTAGATTGGTCAGAAAAGCAATACAATTAATCGCTTACCTTTGATCTTCGGATGTTTGCACTCACGAGACTCCCAGTTACACAATAAATGTTCCTTTTGTTCCATAAAGATTATTTTTATATCCAAAATACCTCCAGTTGGTTGGCGCGTTATGTTCAGAAATCCACAGGCTCGAGCGGTCATGACGGGGCAGACACATTCCAAATAGTATCCGTAAAGTTCGTAGAAACATGTTAAATGTTTTTTATAATCAATCCTCCGGTTGTTTTTACAATATATATAATCAATAATATTTCAACCGGACTGTAGTTTCTTCAATAGGAGAGAAAGAGAAAATGTCTACTCCACTCTGTTGGCGCGTGCAAAACGCTGCTGGCACCCAGCTTTCCAATGACGCAATGTGATCTTTCTCGCTCATTTTTCAGAATAAAAGCCTGAAACTATGTCTAAAGACTGTTCACACCATGTGGAAGCCATAGGAAAAGGAATATGGTTGATATCCCTTTCAATGGAGGGAAGGCATGCAATGGAACAGAGAGCTTTCAGGAAAAACAGCACTTCCTAGTTGGGTTTTCCTCAGGTTTTCGCCTGCAATATCAGTTCTGTTATACTCAGACAATATTTTGACAGTTTTGGAAACTTTAGAGTTTTCTATCCTAATCTGACAATTTTATGCATATTCTAGATTCTGGGCCTGAGAAATAGGCAGTTTCATTTGGGTACATTTTTCATCCAAACATCAAAATACTGCCCCCTACACTCAAGAGGTTAACCAGCATGGCTACCACAGCATTCTGCAGCGATACACCATCCCATCTGGTTTGCGCTTCGTGGGACTATCATTTGTTTTTCAACAGGACAATGACCCAACACACCTCCAGGCTGTGTAAGGGCTATTTGACCAAGGAGAGTGATGGAGTGCTGCAGCAGATGACCTGGCCTCCACAATCACCCGACCGTCAACCCAACTGAGATGGTTTGGGATGAGTTGAACTGCAGAGTGAAGGATAAACATGCAACAAGTGCTCAGCATATGTAGGAACTCCAAGACTGTTGGAAAAGCATTCCAGGTGAAGCTGGTTGAGAGAATGCCAAGAGTGTGCAAAGCTGTCAAGGCAAAGGGGGGCTTCTTTGAAGAATCTAAAATATATTTGGATTTTTACACCTTTTTTTTTGGTTACTACATGATTCCATATGTGTTATTTCGTAGTTTTACTGTCTTCACTATTATTCTACAATGTAGAAAATTGTCAAAATAATGAGAAACCTTTGAATGTGTAGGTGTGTCCAGGAAGTGTTTCCCAATCAACACTTCTATAGTGTCTTGTCCATGTACAGATGGCGTGACTGTCGGGCTTGTTTGTTGCTCTGCATTTACTCTTACTTTGTCTCTGAAGCTTATTTCTTTATCTAATATTGATCGTTGTGTATGTGATTCATCACGTCTCTGTATCTGTTAAATTCATGTATTTTTGCTTTCGGCCCACCTCCAATTGGTCAATCTTTTTTAAATGAACGCACAAGAAAATATTTTAGTCTGTTGGGTTAATTTACATTGTTTAGTTTTGTCTTGCTTCTGCTGCATATCCCCCTCACAACATGTACCAATCTATCTCTGGTGGTTTTTCTTTTGTGAACTCAGGGAAGCAGCAGCTCGGACTCTCTGGATGGGCCGGGCTTGGACTTCTCCAAGAGTTACGATGCCGTTGTGTTTGACGTGCTGAAGGTGACGCCCGAGGAGTTTGCTGTGAGTACAACCAAAGATACCCAGAAGCCTCGATGGAGATGTTATATCACTGTATTGTTTCATTTAAATCCAATCTAATCCAATTTTATTTGTCACATACACATGGTTAGCAGATGTTAATGCGAGTGTAGCGAAATGCTTGTTATTAATTGAATATTCTGTTGAATGTGAAACCGGAGACTCTTCTGGCCCGAGAGCACCGTTTAGGCCTTGTGATGTACCGCAGCTCTTTAACTGCACCAATTAGGAATTAAAATGCGTTATTTTCCTCTGTGGATGTCCTTCAAAGTAATCCACAGCCATTTACTCCTACCTAGACATGCATTACTCTTCTGTATATTTGGGAGGTTTGAATAGAGTTTTGTTTTTCTTCTTCTGCTTGTTATTTTAGGGTCAAATCACATTGATGGATGCTCCAGTATTCAAAGCAATACATCCAGAGGTAAGAGAAAGACCCTGTTTCCTAAAAACGTGTTATTAGAGTGGATGTGCAAAAAGATCAAAGCATATCTTGATTTTTAAAGGTGTGTGTGTGTGGTGTGTGTGTGTGTATTCGTCCACAATGATATGCATGATTTGAGTGGAACGAAGGTTCAGCTGTTGTAAATGACAATGTCGTCTGATCCAGACCAGTTTTACAGGTGTTCTGTTTCCATGTCATTAATAAATAATGCTGGATGCTGCACTACCTAGCCATCTTGTATTTTCTTAGGGCCTCTAAAAAAAAGGCTAACGCCGGCTCTGACTGCATGGGTGGGGTATGGATGTGAGTACGTAGACCCACGAGCTACTGCGACCGCCCCCCCCCCCCCCCCCCCAAGGTTCGATGTCATGTCGATGAGAAGCATCCATATTATTACATCTCTTGTACTTGATGAGTCATATTAGGGGACTCACTGTGTATCACTGCATGACAGACAACCTCGGACCCCCCCCCCCCCCCGATGATGCACTGTATTCCGTGTTGCAGAAAGTTATTTTATGTCTGCGTGATAGAAAATAAAGTCCAAGGCACTGGGCAATCAAACTATTACCCTTCAGAAGGGAGGAGAATGGCAATGAAGATCAAATGTATGCAGTCAGTAGTTAGATTGGGGGCGGGGAGAAAAAAAAACCACTCATTTGGAAAGCGGTACATTTTCCATACATGATTTGTGTCCCGTTTTGCCAGGGCAGATCTGAGAGAACTCCTCAAGCCTGACCTTGCGCAACAAGTTCCCTTCGTACGTCTGTGAGAATCCAGAAAAGGCTCAGTCTACGTGAGAAGACCCTGGAACGCGCCGAGGTTCCAAGCGTCTGAAGTGTAAAGTGCATGACGGCACTGGGTATCGTTAATGAGTAACAGTCACCAATGCGGAAAAAAAAACGAGCCTAGTTTCACTAATCAAATGCTTTGTTCCCATCCAACTCTTCTCCTCTGAGCCTTTAGGAGTAGCAGAGGTTTATGCTGTTCTCATGAGTCAAGGCGGGCCTTTTTAATTGGAGCCAGTGTCTTGGTTATGCTCAAGATGCTAGAATTGCTGACAACTCGTCCAGTGAGATTCAAACACCTGCTCTTTGCCAATACGTAAACATTCAGAGACAAACATATTAAAACCATCGTAATGGTGAAATTACTTATACTACATTTGTTTTATTTGGACAATGTACAGCAACAAAAAAGCATACGTAGAGGTGCAACCTAATTCCCTGTACATCTCCAGTCCGTGGGCAGGTGAGCATAGAAACATCGACAAAAGGGACCTTCAAAATAGACGTGACAACTGATTGTTTACCACTTCAGTCCTCCTGAGATTAAAATGAAGCTAGTTTACAGTCTGTGTTTAAGGGCCCCTGATTGAAATGTTATCCATTTCAGTGTCACGTGTAGCGTGGATTCCACTTGACGGGGGATCGCAGTAGGATATGTACAGCTAGCTGCTCAGTACTTGACAGGGATCGCAGTAGGATATGTACAGCTGCTCAGTACTTGACAGGGATAGCAGTAGGATATGTACAGCTGCTCAGTACTTGACAGGGAACGCAGTAGGATATGTACAGCTGCTCAGTACTTGACAGGGAACGCAGTAGGATATGTACAGCTGCTCAGTACTTGACAGGGAACGCAGTAGGATATGTACAGCTAGCTGCTCAGTACTTGACAGGGATCGCAGTAGGATATGTACAGCTGCTCAGTACTTGACAGGGATAGCAGTAGGATATGTACAGCTGCTCAGTACTTGACAGGGAACGCAGTAGGATATGTACAGCTGCTCAGTACTTGACAGGGAACGCAGTAGGATATGTACAGCTGCTCAGTACTTGACAGGGATCGCAGTAGGATATGTACAGCTGCTCAGTACTTGACAGGGATCGCAGTAGGATATGTACAGCTGCTCAGTACTTGACAGGGATCGCAGTAGGATGTGTACAGCTAGCTGCTCTGTACTTGACAGGGATCGCAGTAGGATATGTACAGCTAGCTGCTCAGTACTTGACAGGGATCGCAGTAGGATATGTACAGCTAGCTGCTCAGTACTTGACAGGGATCGCAGTAGGATATGTACAGCTGCTCAGTACTTGACAGGGAACGCAGTAGGATATGTACAGCTGCTCAGTACTTGACAGGGATCGCAGTAGGATATGTACAGCTGCTCAGTACTTGACAGGGAACGCAGTAGGATATGTACAGCTGCTCAGTACTTGACAGGGAACGCAGTAGGATATGTACAGCTGCTCAGTACTTGACAGGGAACGCAGTAGGATATGTACAGCTGCTCAGTACTTGACAGGGAACGCAGTAGGATATGTACAGCTGCTCAGTACTTGCCATTTAGCTGTTTAGATGGAATAACCGCCTCACTCCATTTCTGAAGTGTCTAAAACTATATTTAAAAAAATAATAATAATAAATTGGGCAGAGGTCAATGCAGAGTGTGACTCTGCATATCAACAAGACATGATTATATTTTCCCCAGACCCTTGACAACTGTCTACTTTTATAACGTCAGTTATTTGGAAAGAAAGTAGAGATTCCTTGGTGTAGACGACAAAATATAGTGGCCTGGCAATGTTTTAACAGCCTACCTGGCAACATTTTCACAGATTACGTTTCTACGCTGTTTGGGAGGAACAAAATGACATGTCAGGGTCAGTTGATATCTGTAGATCGTGTACAAATGAGAGCGGGTCAAAGGCAATTACGGGAATGATTTAAACGCCCAGTTAAGACTAACCTCCCTGATGGATGTTGGCCTTGTGAACAAGACTCTAAATCCCACCTCAACACAACCCTGAGGTGTTTGTTTTTTCTTCCAAATAGAACGAATTGTTTGGGAGAAACGTGGCAAGGGACCTTTAAAATGTATTCTGCTCCAAAGAATCTCAACAGTTTGCCGCCCAATTAAGAAGGATGATATTTAACACTGGAAAAATCTGGTAATTAAAGTGTATAAATTTCCCAGCAGCCTAAACTCTAACAAGCCTGACTATTCTAACACCATAATAGGTGCCAGACACCCCTGGGTTTCTCTAGCTGAAATGAAATAAATGGACTAAGTAGCCTAGCTTAAACACAGATTTGAACTCCAATAAGATTATATGAACTTAATAAATGTTGGCAAAGTCTTTACTTGAGTGAAAATGAAATCCACTCGCTGACAACTGCCCTTCTAATGGTTGTTGTTTTTTAAAATTGTTAATTGTAGTCACCTTATAAACTGCCTCAGCCCGAGGGACTGTTCATACACCTTTGGCCCTAAAAGAAATAATTTAAGCTGTAAAATTATGCCCATGTTCAAATAATGAGTTGCTGTAAACCATTGCAGCCTGCTGTCATGTTTTCCTATGGGGTAATGGATTGGAATAGGTATGTCTGCTGCTTCAGCAACAGCTAATGGGGATCCAAATAAAATACTAAATGCTTTGTTTTGTTGTTTTTTTGTTCAGGAATGTAGATATGTACATATACTGTAGGTAGGAATAAAGTGACTAGGCAACAGGATAGATCATTAACAGTAACGACAGTGTATGTGATGAGTCAAAAGAGTTAATGCAAAAAGGGTCAATGGAGGTAGCTATTTGTTTAACTATTTAACCAACTATTTATCAGTCGTATGGCTTTGGGGTAGAAGCTGTTCAGGGTCCTGTTGGTTCCAGACTTGGTGCACCGGTACCGCTTGCCATGGGGTAGCAAAGAGAACAGTCTGTGACTTGGTTGGCTGGAGTCTTTGACAATTTTTTTAAAAGGCTTTCCTCTGACACCTCCTGGTATAGAGGTCCTGCATGGCAGCGAGTTTGGCCCCAGTGACATACTGGGCCGTACGCACTACCCTGTGTAGCACCTTGTTGTCGGATGCCAAGCCATTGCCATACCAGGTGGTGATGCGGCCAGTGAAGATCTCAATGGTGCAGCTGTATAACATTTTGAGGATCTGAAAGCCCATGCCAAATCTTTTCGGCCTCCTGAGGGGGAAGAGGTGTTGTCTTGCCTTGTTCACAAGTTGGTGTGTGTCTGTAGGGACCATGATAATTCCTTTAGTCATGTGGATACCGAGGAACTTGACGCTTTCAACACGCTTCACGGGTCAATGTTCACGCCCTGTCAATGTGCTCGGCCCTTCATCTCCTGTAGTCCACGATCAGCTCTTTGTCTTGCTGATGTTGATGGAGAGGTTGTTGTTCTGGCAACACACTGCCAGGTCACTGACCTCCCTATAGGCTGTCTCATTGTCGTCGGTGATCAGGACAACTACCGTCGTGTCAACCTAATGATGGTGTTGGAGTCGTGCGCAGCCACACAGTCATGAGGTGAACAGGGAGTACAGGAGGGGACTAAGCACGCATCTCTAATGGGCCAGTGTGGTGTATGTTTTGTTGGTTTCTCTCCCCACTTGGGGCGGACCGTCAGGAAGACCAGGATCCAGTTGCAGAGGGAGGTAATTTAGTCCCAGGGTCCTTCGCTCACTGATGAGCTTGGAGGGCACTATGATGTTGAATGCTGAGCTGTAGTCATTGAACAGCATTCTCACATAACTGTTCCTCCAGGTGGTACTGGGCAGTGATGAGTGCAGTAGAGATTGCGTCATCTGTGGATCTGTTGTGGTGTAATGGGAATTGGAGTGGGTCCAGGGTGTCTGAGATGATGGTGTTGATGTGAGACATGACCAGCCTTTCAAAGATGTGAGTGCTACGGGACGATTAGTCATTGAGACTGGGTTACGTTGGCGTTCTTGGGCACAGGGAATATAGTGGTCTGCTTGAAACATGTAGGTATTACTCCACAATCCTGGAATTGGAATTTTGGTTTACTTCCTGAAATGGAATTGACCGCAACTCTGTCGAATGGTGAATCCAATGAGTGGCGTGGCCGCTGTGCAGCCCGAGTGGCGTGGCCGCTGTGCAGCCCGAGTGGCGTGGCCGCTGTGCAGCCCGAGTGGCGTGGCCGCTGTGCAGCCCGAGTGGCGTGGCCGCTGTGCAGCCCGAGTGGCGTGGCCGCTGTGCAGCCCGAGTGACGTATACATTTTTCTGGTATGCTGTATGAAACTGTATCAACAGGTAGTAGAGAATTCTCCTTCATGGATCTGAGTTCTGAGTTGTATCTTTTTCCTCTCCCTTGTAGACGAATGGGCGAGTACCGCTCGTCATGTGTGTTGTATTTAGCAACACTTTTTAAAGACTCTGACAGATGATTTTATACACAAATATCGCTTGGATGACATTGCACATTACCCAATAGAATAAATAATAAACAGATAGTGTGTCTAGATGCTTTGAAACAACACCATAAATCACTGCTGTGCAATATACTGGCACGGTGCACAGTAAAACTCAATAGCCCTGAAATTGCGTCATATTTCAATGTCTGGCGATAGTTTGTGAAGCGTTGACGTAAGCTCTTGTCAGATACTGTACATGTCACACTCACTGGTTTATTAGTGACCGCAGGGATGTTGCAATTCAACAGTTTCCTCGCTCCCATCTTTCCTCAGGAGGAACAAACCTATTGTACCTGTTAACAATAGGAAATTAAATATACATTCTATGAACGTGAACGCGTCATGCAACATAATGTACTAGTCACTCCTTTTCAATAGACTCTCTCTCTCACTCACTCACTCACTCACTCACTCACTCCCTCCAGTGGTCCCTCTCCAATTACTTCTTAACCTACTGACTCCGTTGGTACTTCCTTCGTTTATACAGATGGAAAGTGAGAAGTCTTCGTAACCTACTGACTCCGTTGGTACTTCCTTCGTTTATACAGATGGAAAGTGAGAAGTCTTCGTAACCTACTGACTCCGTTGGTACTTCCTTCGTTTATACAGATGTAAAGTGAGAAGTCTTCGTAACCTACTGACTCCGTTGGTACTTCCTTCGTTTATAGAGATGGAAAGTGAGAAGTTTACGTCACCTAGGATTTTCAGTTTTTCGAAAACTGCTCTCGACTGCTCATGCAGTAATCTGTTTATTTTAGATGAATCTAACTTGATGCCTAAATGCTAAAATTATTTCAAGATGTATAAATATTAACTGGTGCCCATTTAAAAGTGAACACATTACCAGCCTCTCTTCGCAGCTGCTTAGGGCATCACCCTTCTGGAAGTCAGCTCAGAACTTTGGAGGTTTTGAGCAAATTCACAAGGCAAGGCAACATCTGTTAAACTAATGCTGTCATGGCAACAGTGATTTGAGAGACTGAAGATCATTTTGAGTCCTAGGGGTTATAAAGTACCACTAAAGAGAGTTTAACCTTGTCAACATTGACTGACTGTCCTAGTTTTCTCCTTTTTTTTCTCCAGACCTGTGGAACAAAACATTGATTTCTTGTAGTAGATCAAGATATTTCAATTCAAGGTCTGTATGAGAATCGTGCCATTTTTGCATGCACAGCCGCAATCCCTTGTTTATTGAGCCGTGTAGAAGATACTCAAGTAGCAACAAAAGCAATGGAAAACTAACTAACTAAATACACCTCTTCACAGCAGAAATATATTATATTAAACTACAATAGAAGTGCTCTGAAAGCTTTGCTGACTATTCACACCCTGTCATTGTTTAGGTGCTTAATATCCAAGTGGTTGTTTGTTTTTAATGTATAGCAATTTGCTAGATGACTTAATTTAGACTTTAGGAATCTTCCACATTGTTATGGTGAAAATATCCACATTTTTATTGTGCTTCGTTTTCGTCCATCTTTGTCACCGTAGGTCTAAACTATTCTATTACTTCCTACTCCCCTGCAAACAATGATGTACTCAGGGTGTGACAAATGTGTTCCTTTTTGTAGACTTGACTTTTTTGTTGTTGTCATGTTGACTGGCCTTCAGCAGTACCAAGTGATGGTGCGGGGGAAGGACTCTGTTTGTACAGAGTGGGTGGTATATGTCAGTGGTCCCCTTGCACCGGGAGGGTGGTCTTGGGCCCTGGTCATACAGCCAACCACCTGCCAACCCTCTGACCACTACAGCAACCGGCTGTGGAGACTATTTACTGTATTTACTGTATGTTGTGGACGGAAAAGGGAGTATTGATGGGTTGCTGTTTCCCCTTCTCGTACGTCACGGTGAATACTGGAAACGCTTTCTCAGCTTGACATGGGTTGCCAGGTCTTGAATCTGAGTTGTCCAAAGTTAAGGGCAAAGATGCCATAGGGAGTCTTGTTCTTTTGTTGATGAACAACGGATCTGAGCTATAGAAAGGCAGAATGTAAGTCTTCACATATAGAACACATTGTGCATGCATTTACAATGGCTCCACACGTTGTCCGACCCCCTCGCAGTAAGAGCACTCTGTGAAAGAGAATCCACCATCTACTTCCTGTATACAGTACAATAAACGTGGCTTAAATGCAGAAGTGGTTATTTTCTGTCATGGCCACTTCCTACCCTTTTGCTTTCTTTCTTTCTACAAGGAAAATAGTTTTTTTTAAGAGCACAACTCAGCCAATGTGGTAAGAGCACAACTCGGCCAATGTGGTAAGAGCACAACTCAGCCAATGTGTTAAGTTTTGAGGTGAGACGTCTCCGGCCTATCACTTTACCCACATGGCAACGGTCCGACAAGAGTTAAGAAAACCTGCTGATTCAGGGGGGAAAGAGTTGTAACTTATAAATCTGTTCCCTGTACGGCATGTCCTATAAAGTCAGACGAATAGATGGAGGTGGAAAGTCAATATAAATATGATTATTTATTTTTACCTGCGAGATCAGACATCAAAAGTCAGCGAGTGGAATTTCCCATAAAGGAAAGGAGTTCACTGTTAAATCGTGTCGTCTCCTCCCAACATGGGAGCTTTCTGAGTGTTCCAGGACTTGGAATGAGATTAATGAAGGAGGTGGGAGATTCCCACCAAATGCATGGGTGGTGATGGGAGGGGGTGGGATGAGGTAGTGTGTCTGTGTGAAAGCCTGCATCATACTCTGGAACCGGAATCTAGTTTTTTTTTGCGAACACCTTTTTTTGTGTGTGAAGAATTACTTTGTACAGAAGCTTTTGTCTCAGCTGTCTGTTTTTGAAAAAGCAGATGAGAGAATGTGTGATTAAATGTTTAGCCTTTTTTTTACTGCAGCTGCTAGCTGGGATTGTGTGTACATTTTGACTATCTCTTGTAAAGGTCCAATGTAATTTAAGAAACCGTTTGACAGTGTGTATTTATGGCCACTGTTCTAATTTAAATAATCTGATCATAAATTGCTGCTCTCCCTGTTGCTCATTTTATTAGCACCCCCTACTTCCCATACCATAGTTTTAAATCTTTTTCTACTTCCTAGACACTGTATCTACTCTACCTTGATAATAAAACAAGTGTAGAAAATTCCTATACCTGGGAATTGTCTGGAGTAGAGTTAAAGGGGAGTTTACGGGAGAGGCCTCCTGTTGAAGGGGAGCGTGAGGCCTCCTGTTTAGTGGGGAGCGTGAGGCCTCCTGTTGAAGGGGGAGCGTGAGGCCTCCTGTTGAAGGGGAGCGTGAGGCCTCCTGTTGAGGGGGAGCGTGAGGCCTCCTGTTGAGGGGGAGCGTGAGGCCTCTTGTTGAAGGGGGAGCGTGAGGCCTCCTGTTGAAGGGGGAGCGTGAGGCCTCCTGTTGAAGGGGGAGCGTGAGGCCTCCTGTTGAAGGGGGAGCGTGAGGCCTCCTGTTGAAGGGGGAGCGTGAGGCCTCCTGTTGAAGGGGGAGCGTGAGGCCTCCTGTTGAAGGGGGAGCGTGAGGCCTCCTGTTGAAGGGGGAGCGTGAGGCCTCCTGTTGAAGGGGGAGCGTGAGGCCTCCTGTTGAAGGGGGAGCGTGAGGCCTCCTGTTGAAGGGGGAGCGTGAGGCCTCCTGTTGAAGGGGGAGCGTGAGGCCTCCTGTTGAAGGGGGAGCGTGAGGCCTCCTGTTGAAGGGGGAGCGTGAGGCCTCTTGTTGAAGGGGGAGCGTGAGGCCTCTTGTTGAAGGGGGAGCGTGAGGCCTCTTGTTGAAGGGGGAGCGTGAGGCCTCTTGTTGAAGGGGGAGCGTGAGGCCTCCTGTTGAAGGGGGAGCGTGAGGCCTCCTGTTGAAGGGGGAGCGTGAGGCCTCCTGTTGAAGGGGGAGCGTGAGGCCTCCTGTTGAAGGGGGAGCGTGAGGCCTCCTGTTGAAGGGGGAGCGTGAGGCCTCCTGTTGAAGGGGAGCGTGAGGCCTCCTGTTAAGTATCACAATCCCGGGCAGTATCACAACCGGTCATGATTGGGAGTTCCATAAATGCCGCACAATTGACCCAGCCATCGTCTGAGTTAGGGGAGGGTTTGGCTGAGGGGGCTTTACTTGGCTCACTGCGCTTTAGCGAATCCTTGTGGTGGGCCAGGCGCCCGCAGGCTGATTCCAGTTGTCAGTTGAACTGTTTTTCCTCTGACACATTGGTGCGGCTGGCTTCCGGGTTAAGCTGGCAGGTGTTAAGAAGCGCGGTTTGGCGGTCATGTTTTAAAGGACGCATGATTCGACCTTCGCCTCCCGAGCCGGATGGGGAGTTGCAGCGATGAGACGAGAGAAATTAAGGAGGAAAATGGTGTAAAAATTTGAAATAAAGCAGCACTTTGAATGTCCTGAAGACCATAACCTTGGTGATCCTCCCTCCTGTTTTCTGTAATTAGCTGTGAGCTCCAGATGCTGTTTATGAGCTGTTGCTAACACCAACCTGGACAGGCCCTCAGGCCCTAGTGTTTTGAGCTGTTGCTAACACCAACCTGGAGAGGCCCTCAGGCCCTAGTGTATTGAGCTGTTGCTAACACCAACCTGGAGAGGCCCTCAGGCCCTGGTTTATTGAGCTGTTGCTAACACCAACCTGGAGAGGCCCTCAGGCCCTAGTGTATTGAGCTGTTGCTAACACCAACCTGGACAGGCCCTCAGGCCCTAGTGTATTGAGCTGTTGCTAACACCAACCTGGACAGGCCCTCAGGCCCTAGTGTTTTGAGCTGTTGCTAACACCAACCTGGAGAGGCCCTCAGGCCCTAGTGTATTGAGCTGTTGCTAACACCAACCTGGACAGGCCCTCAGGCCCTAGTGTTTTGAGCTGTTGCTAACACCAACCTGGAGAGGCCCTCAGGCCCTGGTGTATTGAGCTGTTGCTAACCCCAACCTGGAGAGGCCCTCGGGCCCCAGTGTATATAAGTGGGTTTATTTAACAGTTGCATCTTCTTAATTGGTTGAATTCTTAGAGGATCTTGGCTCAATGGTTTCTCATCGCAAACCAAGGGGAAAATGTGATTAAAAAAATATATATATATATAAAACTCCCCAGACTTCCTCTATACAGCCTTGTGGGACACGGTTATGTCCTTTATTTTTCCAGAGGAACATCATTTGGCTTAACGTCTCCCTGCAGACGTGCTTGCCTGTGATATCGGAACATCTGTTAAAATATATGGTGGAAAGAAAGGACAGAGTGGATTGAGGTGGAACTATCGAGTTACAGGCGCGCTTGGAAGACTTCTGTTTATGGTTTGTTTTTGTCATTGCAAGTAATGCAATGTGACAGTCCATATGTGTCCGTGATATGAATTCATTATTTCCAGTTTTGGGCATCTTCATTCTTGTAAAGTGAAAATCAGAAGTTTTTGGAATTCCTTCATCTTTTCACTGCCACCAAATGGCATGTATAGGTTTCTGTTAATGAAAATAATCCATGTGAATTAAGTAATTGGTGTGAGTAACAAGAATTGAAACTAGATCATGTATTCAAAGCTGTGGGGGAAAACTAACACATTTATTCAGTCAATGTGCATACAAGTGGCTTTTCAGTTCTTCCCGTAACTAAGGATCACGTCCTTACAAGGCTTTGCTGTGCTCTTCAGAACGTTTCCAACTGATTTGTGCAATTTAGCATGACATCTCTATGAACCTTGAAATGAATTACCCTCGTTGTTCTCATTCTTATGTAGTTTCTTATACAGCGCCTTCAGAAAGTATTCACACCCCTTGACTTTTTCCACATTTTGTTGTGTTACAAAGTGGGATTCAAATTGATTTAATTCTTTTCTTTTTTTTTGTCAACAACGTACCCAAAATACTCATGTCAACGTGGAAGACTAATATGTCTTGATTAGATAACTATTCAACCCTTTGAGTCAATACATGTTACAATCAGCTTTGGCAGCGAACACAGCTGATTTTGTTTTTTCTGGGTAATTCCTGAAGAGCTTTGTACACCTGGATTGTACAATATTTGCACAGTATAATTGTTTTAATTCTTCAAGCTCTGTCAAGTTGGTTGTTGATCATTGCTAGGCAACCATTTTCAGGTCTTGCCATAGATTTTCGAGCTGATTTCAGCTGAAACTGTAACTAGGCCACCAAAGGAATATTCAATGTTGTCTTGGTAAGCAACTTCAGTGTATATTTGGCCTTATGTTTTAGGTTATTGTCCTGCTGAAAGGTAAATTCATCTTCCAGTGTCTGATGGAAAGCAGACTCAACCAGGATATCCTCTAGGATTTTGCCTGTGCTTAGCCCTGTTCCGTTTATTTTTTATCCTAAAAAACAGTCCTTAACGATTACAAGCATACCCATAACACGATGCAATTACCACTATGCTTGACAATATGAAGAGTGGTACTCAGTGATGTGTTATTGGATATGCCCCAAACATAACGCTTTGTAATCAGGACATAAAGCTCATTTCTTTTTCAAATTTTTTGCAGTTTTACTTTAGTGCCTTATTGAAATGTTTTGAGATATTTGCTCAAATGGATTTTCAAAAAACAACATATTTCCACTTTGACATTATGGTGTATTGTGTGTCGGTGTAACAGTATAGCTTCCGTCCCTCTCCTCGCCCCTACCTGGGCTCGAACCAGGGACCCTCTGCACACATCGACAACAGCCACCTTCGAAGCATCGTTACCCATCACTCCACAAAAGCCGCGGCCCTTGCTGAGCAACGGGAACCACTACTTCAAGGTCTCAGAGCGAGTGACGTCACCGATTTGAAACGCTATTAGCGCGCACCACCGCTAACTAGCTAGCCATTTCACATCGGTTACATCGGCCAATGCCAACAAATCTCAATCTAATCTCATTTGTAACACACCTTTTTTTTGGGGGGGGGGGGGGTGAGAATACTTTCTAAAGGCATTTTAGCTCCACCATTGTTCATTGTTGAGTTAGCCATCACATTGATTGTGTGTTTTGTTGTGTTGCAGGAGCTGGCCAGCTGTGGATGGAACAGGAAGGAGAAACACCGGCTGGCGCCCAACGTGGTGGCGTTTACACGGAGGTTCAACCAGGTGCGTCCTTCTTCTCATGAAGAAATGTTTCTCTGTTGAATAATCGGTTCACAAATACATTCACATCATAGACCGGAATGTCTAGGTTTATATTATGGCATATAACAGAGTTACTAGGTTTATATCATGGTTTCTTGAGTTGTAGTGCGAGGACCACACACCATGTTGATTTATTATAGCAATATTTGCACTTAATGGTGTTTTTAACTGAGTCCTTCAAAACCCATTTGTTTACATAGTTTTTTTTGTTCTTCCTGCTCATTTCCTGAATTCACCAAATGAAATGTGGTTTTGTCACATGATCTATTTTATAAAAGAATACCATATAAAAGGCAGTTCATTCATACATTTCTGGTGGGTTTTTTTTTCAGAACTTGGTTGCCTGATTTTGTCTTTTTATAAAAACCTGATACTATTTAACCTTGTTCCTCGGGAACTTGTAGAGGAAGAGGAAAATGAGATCTGTTTACTTTTCTATGTCTAGAGAAAACCCCTTTAAGGTGAAATGAATCGCGTAGCAGAGCAGTGGGCCTACGTTTTTCTCATTACTCCCTTGATGACGTATCTCTTCACCTCATCTTCTCCCACCTCCCTAATCCCATGGGCATCACTGGACAAAAAAATGAAACCAGACATCGTCCGGTTTACCCTCATCATCGTTGGTAGAGGCATAATAACCTTAATAGGTGTTTGCTAATGGAATACACTTATTCTGTGACCTGCTCTTCTTTTCACTTCATAAGGCATAATTCAAACCAGACGTGAAAGACCATTAAAATACATAAAATGTTACCACAGACAACAGATCCATATACCAAATTGCCGAGGATACATACACAAAGAAGTCAAGAGACTTGTTTTCGTTGTGGTCCTTTTTTTAAAAAAATTATGAGATTTGAAGTCTTACAATATGTTTTTCTTTTACACTTTTCCGTCACAAAATGGCCCGGCTTCAAAGCTTTGCATTTAAAAGGCTTACCCTGTTACGCTGGCTCTCACCTCTGTTTCTGTGTGTCATTGGCTCCCACTTGGTCCTGTCTGTTGGGCTCATACCCTCTGCAGCTTAGATCTCAAATGATCTCAAACTGGTGACGGCTATGCCATTAAACTACTATCGACCTCACGTGGCTCTCTAACTGGAAACGCAGGGTGGAAATACTATTAGCCGATCTCACGGGCGGTTTGCCAGCTTGTTTCTTTTTCTCCCTTTTTGTCCCCGTCTCACTCCACCCCCCCTTTTGTCCCCGTCTCACTCCACCCCCCTTTTTGTCCCCGTCCCACTCCACCCCCCTTTTGTCTTATCTCCGTCTTTATTGGCAGTCGGAGGGTACAGATATAGAAAGAAATAAAGACATTGATTTCATTTGAAACCCTGGTTTGTAATCTAAAGAAAACCTTTGGTTTGAATGGAATATCTTTTAATGTGAGGACCGAGCGACACTGACGGTGACATTCCTCAGCGACTGCCGATCCAGCTGGACACAGCTCTTCAACAGGGCTGTTCATTATCCCCACGTTGGGGCTCATGGGGACTGTAGGCAGCTCCCTACTCAGTGATCTACTGGAAATAGCCTGGTCCATTCACCACTAAAGGTACAATACATTTGGGATTTTTGTAGAACGTCCATACTTATTTGCGGGAAGTTGGAACTACAAAAAAAAAAGACAATTTTTCCCGTCTTCCCCCGGAAGGCATTGTAGTCCAAGGCAAGACGTGCAATTGCATTAATGCCAAAATACAGTTATTGACAGTCATTTAATTGCTGTAATTGGCCTGTTTAATCTCACACATTTCTAACTTTAATATTCCTTTGTTTTCAGTTGCGTAAGTACACATGTAATTGTCTCAAAGGAGAAGTTATGTTTATTTTCCCAGTCCTCATTTTTTCTAAGTGCAATTTAGAAGCATATACTTGGATTGCTGATATTTAGCCATTTACGTTTATGATCTATTTATAATGGAAGCATTTGTTACCATTTCAGCCAAGTCATAACTAGAAACAGATCGGGACCACTTTGAAATAAATCCTTTCTCCCCCCCCCATTTGTTGCCAAAATGGAAGAGTGCTGAGTTAACATAAATAAATATCCATATTTAGACTTAAATGACTTAAATGACCAGTCTCTTAGCTGGTGGTTGGGTCTGTTTTGTTTTTTTACGACACAATTAGACCAAACATGACTAGCTGGCTCCATGGTTCTGGAAATGGTTCTGCCACACATGTGAAGGAAGGTTGGGTACTTGTTGAAGGGTCACCTGCATACGCCTCCATAGGCCAGAGAGAAAGAGGTCCTCTGAAAGATCCCAATTCCCCCTCCAGCTTCCTTTTTACATCCTTGTCCATCAGAGGACATCTGGGTGACTGTTTCACAAACATGGAGGGTATCTGGGATTCTCTCTTGGATTCCCGTAAACACTTGAGATGTTGACTGTTGCATGACCACTGAAGCATAATCAGCAGAATGGTTCAAACCAATCATGCATTACATTTTTTATATTTTTTATATATAGCGTCATGGAAACGGGAGAAACAGGATGTCAACTTTTTAGTCGTTGATTGGCGAGGAATTCAAAAACCTTTTTTAAACAGTAAGTCCCCCTATTTAGGGGACTTTAAGTAGTTCTGCACCATTTCCCGACCGACATTCTTGTGTACAGTGCGCTCCGTGAACGGCGCAACATCAATTGCTGTGAACTCTGTGAACGCTCTGGTTGTCCCGCTTGTCCCGACACGTTACAGTTTTCTGGCCTATCCAAACAAAGGATCCATTTCCTCTGCCTGTGAACCTCGCAGCTCCGCTTACAATGCGGCATATGAAGTGGGAGGAGCCTAGCGATCGCAGCAAAGCAGCATCATCTTGTTGAAGTTTGCAGATGGATATCAAAATAATTTTGTAGTTTTGAAACAAGACCTCTTGGTCACAGAGGGATGAAGTCACTTGGTGCCTAAAGATGACGTTGTGACGAGTAATAAGCGTTACTTTGCGTTGTTTATGGCCCTCGCGATAATTACTTTTGCGTATGTCTATTTAGGTGGAAATCTACATTTTGGCATTACATTTATGCAGGTTTAAAGGAGGTTTTCCTTTTCGCTGTAGTGTTGCACACAACGGATGTGTTTTGATTACGGCTTGAGAAATGGTAGGTTTGCTATATCCCTCACCCAATGTCCTGAGGGGAAACAAATGCACACTGTTATTTCACAACAGACCGAAGCATATATGTGATGCTATTGGTCCTGGCTATGTTGCTGGACTCGTTTAGTATATGGATTTGTGTTAACGTGTTATTTTTGTATAATATGTATTTTTTTTTTAAAATCTTTCAGATTGATCCCGTGTAGCATTACCATGTGTTGTTGTCTGTTTAATTTTGGTTCCATTCTCCTCTGCGGGTTCATTTCCTGGGAGCGTTTTAGCTGGGATGAAGCCATAGTTTGAAAGGAGACATCGCTCAGAGATGCTCCAAGGAGTGGAGTGATATCAACCATGTTATTGACTTAAATTGTTCTACTGATACATTCCTGGAGGTTTATGTTGACCTAAGGAGTGAATGATTCATTGACACTGTGGGATTACACTGAGCTCCTTTTTTTTTTTTTTTTAAGTGTCTCTTGGCCTCCGCTGAGATAAAAATGCCATGTTGTCATAGCGAGTATTGAATCATCCCTTCCATCACATGATCAACCTCAGAACTGCCTCTGTCTCTCTCTTTATCGCTCTTTATCTCTCGCTCACTCACAACTCTCCACTTCCACTCTAGAACGTGTGGGGGTTCCCTGGCAGGTGGAGAGCTTTGAACCGCAGTAGCCGCCCACAACATTCACGGAAAGAATGATGATACTGTTGGGGGGGGGGAGATACTCTCCAAGTTGCAAATCGGTTTCCGTTCTCTCCTCCACTCCTTCTCAAGGCCCTGTTGCAGAACCATAGCTAATTCCTCATAGGTACCCAGGATACAGGGAGTCCTGGTGCCGTTAGAGCTTAGCGAGGGATTAGACCCCGTCCAACACTCAACGTCTCTGGCGCCTCCTCAAAGGGGCTTTCGGATAAGTGACTCTCGTTAGCTCATGAGCAACGGCCCAATTTGTGTCAAATGGCAACGATGGAAAGCAGCACAGTGGATGATGTAATGAGTCTTTCAATTCAGTGCCCCTCCTGATCCAAGCACATTGCACTAGTATCCATCTTAAGGATTGCCACCAGGCCTAGTTTGAAAGGTGTAACATTCAGATCAGTCACGTCCCCAAGCCAGAGGTTTAGCTCATTGCAGGTTACCCGTTTGAAAAGGGACTTTTAGACTGACCATCACCAGGCCTTCATTGTGGTGCTAATTTAGGTGAATTTTCTCTTTTTACATTTTTTTTTTTTTTTTTTTTTTAAGTGTCCCTTTGACATCAATGCATTGCTGAGTGAACATTTGACCTAAATCGAAGTTAGGATTTACAGCTGAATCAAGGTGAATGAAGACCATTTGAACAGCTTCCCAAATCCCAGACCGTAGGCCATGGAACGGTGCCAGTTAAATGTCTTCACAGCCACCCCGATCAGACTGTTACTTGCTGTGCTTCGAAGGTGGAGCTCAGACATTGCTAGAGTTTTTAAATTTCGAAACATAATATTTTATAACTCGGAACACCATCTGGCCTTTGCCCTGAGCCTGCCTGCGATGTTAAAAGACAAGTTCACTTTTTTTTTAAACCCAATCTGTGTTTTGGGATGTAAAATGGCATGTTATGGAAGTGTTTTTTTGTGAGATTTCACTTTCCCCACCAGCGATAGACTTCCTCATACTCATTCTGCATTTACACACAGAACAAATCATGAAAAAAAGGCTCCAAAAACACAGAAATACGTACTTTTAGATGTTGGACACGTGAAATTGTCATTCCTGAACTTTATCCTCAACGTTACGTTCCAGTTTGTTGGAATTGAGCAGTACTTTTACGTGTGCCTGCTACACAGAGGAGTATTGTTAAGGATCCCCGTTTGCTGTTGCCAAGGCAACAAACTGGATGCAGTCTATCACAGTGCCATCCGTTTTGTCACCAAAGCCCCATATACTACCCACCACTGCGACCTGTGCGCTCTCGTTGGCTGGCCCTCGCTTCATACTCGTCGCCAAACCCACTGGCTCCAGGTCATCTACAAGACCCTGCTAGGTAAAGTCCCCCCTTATCTCAGCTCGCTGGTCACCATAGCAGCACCCAACCTGTAGCACGCAATCCAGCAGGTATATCTCTCTGGTCACCCCCAAAACAAACTCTTCCTTTACGCCCCTCTCCTTCCAGTTCTCTGCTGCCAATGACTGGAACGAACTACAAAAATCTCTGAAACCGGAAACACTTATCTCCCTCACTAGCTTTAAGCACCAACTGTCAGAGCAGCTCACAGATTACTGCACCTGTACATAGCCCATTTATAATTTAGCCCAAACAACTACCTCTTTCCCTACTGTATTTATTTATTTTTCTCCTTTGCACCCCATTATTTCTATCTCTACTTTGCACATTCTTTCACCGCAAATTTTCCATTCCAGTGTTTTACTTTCTCATTTTTACTCTTGAACTTATTTTGCCTTGCTATAACAACGGGGTTGAATACTTATTGACCCATAAAACATTTCAACTTTTCATTTTCAATTAATTTGTAATAAATTCCAACATAATTCCTCTTTTACATTATGGGGTATTGTGTGTAGGCCAGTGACACAACATCTCAATCATTTTATAATTCTGGCTGTAACACCACAAAATGTTGAAAAAATCGAGGGGTGTGAATAGTTTCTGAAGGTGCTGTAACGTAATAACATGAACATAATTTGTTTTCTGGTGAGGCGATATTGATCTCTCCCGGTTTCCGCTGTGACCGTGATGATGTTGGTTTGAGAGGATCCTCAGTGATTTGCTGATGTTATGCGTGTCCCAGGAGAACTACCTCATCTTCAGTTGGAATGGCTAAGACCAAAACATTTCTGAGAGACTAGTTTTATCAATGAACAGTAGATAGTTTAAAATGTTTGTCTTGTCGATTAATAGTTCGAGGTACATTTTTTAAATATTTATTTTTATTTTTACACTGATGCATAGTGGGACTTTACTTTTTATTTTATCAATGAATAGTGGCTAGTTAGTGTTTGTTTTATCAATGCATAGTAGGTAGTTAAAGGGTAAGTGGGTAAACAGACATTGTAGTGAGATTTCTCTTTCCTATTTCACTACGGTTTGAAGTAATCCACTGAACAGTGGGAGTCTCCGGCTGATGCCTGGGCAGTTTTAACATGGCAAAGTATATAGAGTCAGGTTTCCTTCTCTTATACCATAACAAATTGTATATTACTCTATCCCTGCATCTTGATAGGTTGTCCCCAAAGGTACACGATCATGTATCTGCTTCACGTTGTGTTGTGTGGTGTACCCAGCATCGGTCCCACCCATGAGCCGTACCTATAGTAAACATCAGGGTTAAAGGTCACCATGTTTGCAAGCAGACAAACGTTCAATCACGTTTGAGGCTAATTCACCTTCAGACCATGAACTACTTGCACGGATCCCATAACCATTTAAAGATTTAGAGTGAAAACACCCTGTTTCTGGATCCCTATTGTGGAGGTTCTGTTTACTATGATTAGTATCATGGCACATGTTTACAGTGAAGCTTGTTTACTGCCAGATTGAAAAGGTATACAGTACTTACAGTGCATAGGATCCCACAGGGCTCCTATTCAGGGCTATACACAGGCCCTTTCAGGGCTCCTATTCAGGGCTATTGCCTGGCCAATTCCAGGGCTCCTATTCAGGGCTATAGCTTGCCCCATTCCAGGGCTAGTATCTGAGAATTGTAAGTATTGGAGTATTGGAGCTGGAACAAGCCCCTGGGGGACTCGGCAGGAAATATGTCATGATGGTTGTCTGTCAAATGGAGGCTTCCCAAGCTTACAGGTGGAAGTCCCAGGATCTGGCTTAATGGTGTTCACTGTAGGATCTCTGGTTTACCCTGTGGTCTCTGTTTCCTCCGGAGCTGTTACAGTAAATCTGACAGGCCAGAACCAGAAGATTATAGCAGGTTATCTTCCTGTCAAAAAAACCTAAACCTGTCGTAACAGGAAGGAACTGCCCAGTCAGAATCAGACAGCAGTTCCTGTCACGGTGATAGCCAGTTGAGCTGCGTTACAAGCAAAGTTAATTTATATTTTCCAGTGAAAAACTGAAAAGCAGAGCTTTTGCCCCCACATGATAAAGGAATTAGCCTTCGAGCATAATAAAACTGTCAGATGTAGGTGAAAAGGGCAAGTTGTTGTCAAGAACGGTTTGGATTCATCATGCGTCTCTCCTTCTGTTCACATGGGTGAAATAACTCTGTGGGTTCCAGAAAGCCGTCATCTACAGTACGTACACACACACACACACACACACACACACACACACACACACACACACACACACACACACACACACAATACCACTGCAAATGCCCTTTGTTTAAACTCATTTGGGGTTTGTGAGGCTCTGCCAAGCTAAGCCCATGTGGATGGCACACAGTGTTTGCGGCACAATTACAATCAAGGAAACCAAATGGCTTTTAATGGGTTTCCATGTCTAGTGTTATTGTGGGTTTTTGCTTCAGATTTTCTTCCCATTTTTTTTTTTTTTGTGGGTAAATTCAGAAATGAGTTCTCCTTAAGCTAGTGGTTTTTCTCAATTGAATTTCCCTCCAGGCCTCTAAGGAGATTCATGGACCAGACCTTGTAGGGGTTATGGGCTTGATTGAGCGTCCCCTGTGTTGCCTTGCCCATTTCTGACAAGACGTGCACGGACTCCAGCTGCTATTTGCTTTAAATCGCAAAGTTAGAAATGAGTGACCTACTGCTCACTAACCACAGTGTTAAGTGAGTGACTCTCACTCGTGACTCTAATCTGATCACCCACAATGGCTATGGAGAGTTAATAGACTGTTGAACGGCATTTTTTTGTTGTTGTTGCAGTGTACGTCTAATGACTTGGGGGAACAGTGTAGAGGTAGGCCTATTCATTCCTGGTTGGTCCTTGGGGTCTCCCGCTAGACTAACTACTAATTTACCAATCTTAAAAATGGGGATAAATTTGTCTAATTTTCTATAATAATGGTAGGTAGTAATGGTTGTCTCATTTAAAGAATACCATCTGGTTTCATCCTGCTGTCACGAGTCGGTAATGTGAATGCAGACTGATGTCTAGATTGTGTGTGTCTTTTAATACTGTTCTCCATATGTATACTCAGTAATTATGTACTTCTTGTTTGTTTGTTTATTGCAGGTTAGCTTTTGGCTGGTGAGAGAAATTTTGACTGCCCAGACACTGAAGATCCGAGCAGAAATACTGAGCCATTTTGTTAAAATAGCCAAGGTGAGTTCAGACCACTTGGCCACTGAGAATATTGGTTCTAGGACGAATGAGAAAATTAACCACACTGTTAGACTCCAGCAACACAGTCAAACACTCACATCTTCCTCGTATCCTCTGCTTATTGACCAGTGGGAGGGCGGCTCAACAAAACACACAAAACAATAATTGTCACACAAAGTACAGATTTAAGAAAATAATACACTGAATAACAACACAGAAATGTAAACATGAGGAACCTGCCCTACATCCACACTGGTGTGAATATTCCTTCCTTTGTAGCCATTCTAGTCAGCCATTTTTATTGAGGAAACATCCCATTCATCGCCTGCTGTTCCTTAACGCATGGCAAAATGTTGTTGTGCAATCCAGAGGTTCTCCTGGGACCGACAAGACAAACAAACCCTTGGAGTAGTACCTCTAATGACCACTAGGCTTTGAGGTTCACACCAATACTGCTGTCCCTATGGACGCTTGTTCAGTCGGAGCTCCCCTCAGTTCACCATCATTTAATTAATTCATTAAAAGTTGATTTGAGTAGATTACGTACCTCTAATGACCACTAGGCTTTGAGGTTCACACCAATACTGCTGTCCCTATGGACGCTTGTTCAGTCGGAGCTCCCCTCAGTTCACCATCATTTAATTAATTCATTAAAAGTTGATTTGAGTAGATCCCCCACCCCCCACACACACAGTTTATCTATAATACTATACACAGATATATTCAGTTTGATTAGTTCACCGTCAACTGAACATGTAGCAACTAAGTTTTCAAGCATATTGAGGGTAGTTAGTGCTTTAGCTATGTCAACAGTTTACAGCGTATTGAGGGTAGTTGGCAGCGTATTGAGGGTAGTTAGCTAAAGTAAAATGTCAACAGTTTGCAGTGTATTGAGGGTAGTTGGCAGCGTATTGAGGGTAGTTAGCTAAAGTCAAATGTCAACAGTTTGCAGCGTATTGAGGGTAGTTGGCAGCGTATTGAGGGTAGTTGGCAGCGTATTGAGGGTAGTTGGCAGCGTATTGAGGGTAGTTGGCAGCGTATTGAGGGTAGTTGGCAGCGTATTGAGGGTAGTTGGCAGCGTATTGAGGGTAGTTAGCTAAAGTAATATGTCAACAGTTTGCAGTGTATTGAGGGTAGTTGGCAGCGTATTGAGGGTAGTTGGCAGCGTATTGAGGGTAGTTGGCAGCGTATTGAGGGTAGTTGGCAGCGTATTGAGGGTAGTTGGCAGCGTATTGAGGGTAGTTGGCAGCGTATTGAGGGTAGTTGGCAGCGTATTGAGGGTAGTTGGCAGCGTATTGAGGGTAGTTGGCAGCGTATTGAGGGTAGTTGGCAGCGTATTGAGGGTAGTTGGCAGCGTATTGAGGGTCGTTGGCAGCGTATTGAGGGTCGTTGGCAGCGTATTGAGGGTCGTTGGCAGCGTATTGAGGGTCGTTGGCAGCGTATTGAGGGTCGTTGGCAGCGTATTGAGGGTCGTTAGCTAAAGTAAAATGTCAACAGTTTGCAGTGTATTGAGGGTAGTTGGCAGCGTATTGAGGGTAGTTAGCTAAAGTAAAATGTCAACAGTTTGCAGCGTACTGAGGGTAGTTAGCTAAAGTAATATGTCAACAGTTTGCAGTGTATTGAGGGTAGTTAGCTAAAGTAATATGTCAATAGTTTGCAGTGTATTGAGGGTAGTTAGCTAAAGTAAAATGTCAACAGTTTACAGTGTATTGAGGGTAGTTAGCTAAAGTAATATGTCAACAGTTTGCCGTTGCCACCAAACAAAGTGTTATTTTGAAAATCTTAAAGATCGTCTAGGGAGTTATTGACATTACGTGGGACTCTAACCTGCTGTACAGGGTGTCTTCCGTCTATGCTGAGGTCCTATTTATACCAGCAGACCATCCTGGTGTGTTCACCCGTATGGTGGGCCCAAGCACTCTGCTCAAGCCCACGCAACACATGGGACTTAAATGACACGTAGCAGTGTCCTTTCCAAGGAGCCGGTTGAAAAGTGTAGGTATGAAAATAAGCGATATTGCAGATGTTTAAAAAAATTATAATAATATTCAAACAGACTTCTTGAATCTATGGTGCAAAATGTTAAGTATGAGGTTTTTTTAGTTTTCCCAGCTGTATGATTTATGAACGAATAACTCAAGTAATCATTGTGTGTAGTCATCAACACTAAAGCACCGTGGCAGCGATTTGGTGTCGATCTGGCAAAAAATAAAATGTTATGCTCCAGTAGAATAGAGAAGTACCTGCATCAATTGCTGCTTTGAAACGAGGTACTATTCATCTTGCTCAGCACATCTATCAAGATTTTATTACAGCACCATAATTACAGGCCTTTTTAAAAATCTGTCTTAGGTCATTAATGGGTGTGTCGTCCCCCCCCCCCACTTGGTCACATGTACGTGTCATGCGTTGTTATTTCTCTTGCGAACCCATTAAGGTTATCAAATAAAACCCAATTTTAGTGAGGGGAAAAAATATGCAGTGGAGATATGCTGGTGACATATGACATGAACATGGGCTAGCCTTTCACATAGTTTATGCTGGTGACATATGACATGAACATGGGCTAGCCTTTCACATAGTTTATGCTGGTGGCCTATGACATGAACATGGGCTAGCCTTTCACATAGTTTATGCTGGTGGCCTATGACATGAACATGGGCTAGCCTTTCACATAGTTTATGCTGGTGACATATGACATGAACATGGGCTAGCCTTTCACATAGTTTATGCTGGTGACATATGACATGAACATGGGCTAGCCTTTCACATAGTTTATGCTGGTGACATATGACGTGAACATGGGCTAGCCTTTCACATAGTTTATGCTGGTGACATGAACATGGGCTAGCCTTTCACATAGTTTATGCTGGTGACATGAACATGGGCTAGCCTTTCACATAGTTTATGCTGGTGACATGAACATGGGCTAGCCTTTCACATAGTTTATGCTGGTGACATATGACATGAACATGGGCTAGCCTTTCACATAGTTTATGCGGGTGGCCTATGACATGAACATGGGCTAGCCTTTCACATAGTTTATGCTGGTGACATATGACATGAACATGGGCTAGCCTTTCACATAGTTTATGCTGGTGACATATGACGTGAACATGGGCTAGCCTTTCACATAGTTTATGCTGGTGACATGAACATGGGCTAGCCTTTCACATAGTTTATGCTGGTGACATGAACATGGGCTAGCCTTTCACATAGTTTATGCGGGTGGCCTATGACATGAACATGGGCTAGCCTTTCACATAGTTTATGCTGGTGACATATGACATGAACATGGGCTAGCCTTTCACATAGTTTATGCTGGTGACATATGACATGAACATGGGCTAGCCTTTCACATAGTTTATGCTGGTGACATGAACATGGGCTAGCCTTTCACATAGTTTATGCTGGTGATATATGACATGAACATGGGCTAGCCTTTCACATAGTTTATGCTGGTGACATATGACGTGAACATGGGCTAGCCTTTCACATAGTTTATGCTGGTGACATGAACATGGGCTAGCCTTTCACATAGTTTATGCTGGTGACATATGACATGAACATGGGCTAGCCTTTCACATAGTTTATGCTGGTGACATATGACGTGAACATGGGCTAGCCTTTCACATAGTTTATGCTGGTGGTCTATGACATGAACATGGGCTAGCCTTTCACATAGTTTATGCTGGTGATATATGACATGAACATGGGCTAGCCTTTCACATAGTTTATGCTGGTGGCCTATGACATGAACATGGGCTAGCCTTTCACATAGTTTATGCTGGTGACATGAACATGGGCTAGCCTTTCACATAGTTTATGCTGGTGACATATGACATGAACATGGGCTAGCCTTTCACATAGTTTATGCTGGTGGCCTATGACATGAACATGGGCTAGCCTTTCACATAGTTTATGCTGGTGGCCAATGACATGAACATGGGCTAGCCTTTCACATAGTTTATGCTGGTGGTCTATGACATGAACATGGGCTAGCCTTTCACATAGTTTATGCTGGTGGCCTATGACATGAACATGGGCTAGCCTTTCACATAGTTTATGCTGGTGGCCTATGACATGAACATGGGCTAGCCTTTCACATAGTTTATGCTGGTGGCCTATGACATGAACATGGGCTAGCCTTTCACATAGTTTATGCTGGTGGCCTATGACATGAACATGGGCTAGCCTTTCACATAGTTTATGCTGGTGGCCTATGACATGAACATGGGCTAGCCTTTCACATAGTTTATGCTGGTGGCCTATGACATGAACATGGGCTAGCCTTTCACATAGTTTATGCTGGTGGCCTATGACGTGAACATGGGCTAGCCTTTCACATAGTTTATGCTGGTGACATATGACATGAACATGGGCTAGCCTTTCACATAGTTTAGAGCTTTTGAACGGTGAACCAGAACTTTGTCTTAAGTGTTTTCCAGAACTCATAATTCACAAAATACTTAGGTTTTTATTTATCTGAATAATGGTTCACAGTGGAATAATTGAACCCAACATGTTTCTCTTGTTATCTTCTGTGACCACATCTGTAAATCAACTGGAATGCTTTTCTCTGATTTCAAAACCAGACCGCTTGAATGAATCTATAAATATTATCCCCCCTGTACAAGATTTTCACGTTAAGGTTGATCCAGTACACTTATATCCATGTCATGAATTGGATTGGCAATTGTATTTTCTGAATTCATTGTTATAGCTTAACCCCAATGAAGGCAAACCCTCCAGTAACGCATGTGGTGTTCTCTATTTTTGACGGCCCACTGTCAAAGCCAAACAAATCACCCGGCAACGGATTACAGGGATACTTCTGGATTTTATCTACTTCCCCAGAGTTCGATGAATTCGTGGATACGATTGTTATGCCTCTGTGCCCAGTATGAAGGAAGTTATAGGTAGTTTTGCGAGCCAATGCTAACTGTTGTTACCCATAGACTTCCAGTCTTTGCTAGCATGTAGTCATGATCTAAATGAACTCACCTTTTGACAGACTGTTTGTCCACATTAAAATTATTTTCTCACCTTTTTTAAAAAGTGAATTTCAAATGAATCATCACTGTATTGGTTTCCCAGAAACAATTAAACATGACTTATAATGGCCTCTAACAGTGCCCTGCTGGAGTGAGAGCCAGCTTACTTAGTGGGCCTCTAGGACCAGAGTTTTGTTTTGAGAGAAACACTACACAGGATTTATTAAACTGTGTCAGGACCCAAAGTGGGCCTTGGACATGTGAGAGGTGGGTCTTGAGTTATGTGAATACATCTATAATCACACACACTTTCTTGTTTAATTTGGGTCGTTGGAGGACCAATTGGGTCACAGGAGGACGGTCAATTTCTCATTTGGTTTCTGGAGCTGAAAAGGTTTCAGAACCCCTGGTCATGTTAATGCCATTGTATTAGAAGTAATGAAGAAAGCAGACACGCCAATGACAAAAACAATAGGTTCTCTCTCTCTCTGTCCGGCCACAGTCCAATCAGGGAGCTGCAGCAGTGAGAGCACCTCCCAGAGGTCATGGCGTGGGGGTGGAAAGAGCTTAGTGGAACCATGACATCATCATGGACCAGGAAAACCGCAACGGGGATATTGACCATTTGGAAATGGGGAGGATTTTAGAACTACCAAAACTGCCAATCAATTCAGTTGGAAATAGGAGAGAGAATTCATATTTATCTTCTCATTCAGCCAATAGTAGAAAAACGGACTAATTTAAAACTCATGAGGACAGAAGTATTAGGTAAAACATTTTTTAGATGTGGTTGTTGTCTAGTCAACAGTTTATGGGTCAATTTCATGTTACCTTCAGGAGTCTGATTCCAATTTGTTTATTTAATTTAAAATTTAACTAGGCAAGTCAGTTGAGAACAAATTCTTATTTACAATGACGGCCTACCAAAAGGCAAAAGGCCTCCTGCTGGGACGAGGGCCTGGGATTAAAATAAAAATAAAAATATAGGACAAAACACACAACAGTACAAGAGAGACACTACATGAAGAGAGACCTAAGACAACAACATAGCATGGTAGCAAACATAACATGGTAGCAGCACAAAACATTATTGGGCACAGACAACAGCACAAGAAGGTAGACACAACAATAAATCACGTGAAGCAGTCGCAACTGTCAGTAAGTATGTCCATGATTTAGTCTTTGAATGAAGAGATGGAGATAAAACTGTTCAGTTTAAGTGTTTTTTTTTTGCAGCTCGTTCAAGTTGCTAACTGCAGCGAACTGAAAAGAGGAGCAACCCAGGGATGTACTATTTATGGACTTATGATTCACTAGACTTTTTTAAACGAGGGCTGTTTTCAATTCATATGTTGCATTTCAGTGAATTTCAATATAGATTTTTTAGAATGAATTCACCCTAATCCTGATATCCAAAGATGGCTGTCTATATTAGACTAAGAGCTAGCACATGTATATGGAGGCCTGTATGATTCTTTTCACAAAGCCAAGTATTCATTCCTCTGGTTAGGCCATTAGTTCTCTCTCTCTTGTTTTCTCTTTAGATTTAACTTTTCATCAGCACAGTTTCAATCTCTTGGATTATTATTCCAGATGTACCATATAGTGAGGTCTTTTTTTTTCTTATGTTGACTGTATACTTCCAACCGTTTTGGATTTGAAAACTAGCAGTGACCTATGAGGTTAAAGTGCAGACTGTCAGCTTTAATTTGAGGCTATTTTCATCTATACTGAACAAAAAAACATAAAGGCAACAGGCAACAATTTCAAATGTTTTACTGAGTTACAGTTCATATCAGGAAATCAGTCAATTTAAATAAAGAAATTAGGCCCTAATCTTTGGATTTCACGTGAGTGTGCAAGGGCACAGCCATGGGTGGGGCTGGGGAGCCAGACCCTACCCACTGGGGAGCCAGACCCACCCACTGCTGTACTAGGCTCATCAAATCAGAATGAGAATTTCCCTTCAAAATGGCTTCATTACAGACAGAAATACTCCTCAGCACCACCTCAGATGATCCCGCAGGTGAAGAAGCTGGATGTGGAGGTCCTGGGCTGGAGTGGTTATGCGTGGTCTGCAGTTGTGAGCCCAGTTGGACGTACTGCCAAATTCTCTAAAATGATTTTGGAGGCAACTTATGGTAGAGAAAAGAACACTGAATTCTCTGGCAACAGCTCTGGTGGACATTCCTGCTGTCAGCATGCCAATTTCACGCTCTCACAAAACTTGAGACATCTGTGGCATTGCGTTGTGTGACAAAACTGCACATTTTAGTGACCTTTTATTGTTCCCAGCACAAGGTGCACCTGTGTAATGACCATGCTGTTTAATCCGCTTCTTGATATGCCACACCTGCCAGGTGGATGGATTTTCTTGGCAAAGGATAAATGCTCACTAACAGGGATGTAAACAAATTTGTGCACAACATTTTAGAGAAATAAGCTTTTTGTGGAACATTTCTGGGATCTTTTATTTCACCTCATGAAACATGGCACCAACATTTTACATGTTGCGTTTAGATTTTTGTTCAGTATTTTGGGTGAACCGTTTAGAATTTACAGCACTTTTTGTACATAGTCTCCCTATTTTAAGGGAGCAAAAGTATTGGGACAAATTCACTGTATATTAAAGTAGTAGAAAGTGAAGTATTTGGTCCCATATTCATAGAACACAGTGATTACATCAAGCTTTTGACTCTACACCTTTGTTTGATGCATTTGCTGTTTGTTTTGGTTGTGTTTCAGATGAGTTTGTGTATATAATATGCATTGTCCTTTTGCAAACCCCTTAAGGAACTGTCATGCCAAACATATATTTGACGTGATAATGAATGGCAAGGAGATGGCAATATGGCAGAAACAGATCTATCCAGGATAGCGTTATATATATTTACTATCCATTGTTATGTTACTTATTGCATAGGGATTTGCTAATTCTATTGAGGGTATTAAATGTACCGTGCTTTTCCTTTCAGAAACTGTTGGAGCTGAATAACCTCCACTCCATGGTGTCTGTGGTGTCAGCCCTGCAAAGCGCTCCCATCTTCAGGCTGAGCAAGACCTGGGCGGTAAGAGACCCTATGACCTATGATCCAGAACGTTCTTTGTATCTTATCGTGTACTATAACTGAATGGGAATGTAGTAGAGCAATAGTTCTCAACTGGTGTGCCACAAAACTTTCACTCATCTTGGATTTTTTTTTTTTTTTTTGGAACATTCACTTCTAAACGTGACCTGTGGAATGCACCGGGAATCTGACTTGGGAGCCTAGTGGTGGTCAGATCATAAAACATGAAATGTTTACATCTGTGTGGTTGGTTTTTAAAGTCCAGTGTGCTCAGGTTGGTTGCTGCTATATTTGTATCATTTTTAAAGGGGCGTGCATCACGAGCAAAGCTATTTGTATCATTTTTAAAGGGGCGTGCATCACGAGCAAAGCTATTTGTATCATTTTTAAAGGGGCGTGCATCACGAGCAAAGCTATTTGTATCATTTTAAAGGGGCGTGCATCACGAGCAAAGTTATTTGTATCATTTTTAAAGGGGCGTGCATCACGAGCAAAGCTATTTGTATCATTTTAAAGGGGCGTGCATCACGAGCAAAGCTATTTGTATCATTTTAAAGGGGCGTGCATCACGAGCAAAGCTATTTGTATCATTTTAAAGGGCCGTGCATCACGAGCAAAGCTATTTGTATCATTTTAAAGGGGCGTGCATCACGAGCAAAGCTATTTGTATCATTTTAAAGGGGCGTGCATCACGAGCAAAGCTATTTGTATAATTTTACTTTGCCTCAGTCATTTATTTCTTTAATATACAGTGCATTTGGAAAGTATTCTGACCCTTTGACCTTTTCCACATTTGTTACGTTACAGCCTTATTCTAAAATTGATTAGTTATTTTTCCCTCATCAATCTAAACACAATACCCCATAATGACAAAGCAAAAACAGTTTTTTTTTAGACATTTTTGCAACTGTATTAAAAATGTACAAAACTATCACATATTACATAAGTATTCAGACCCTTTACTCGGTACTTTGTTGAAGCACCTTTGGCAGCGATTACAGCCTCGAGACTTCTTGGGTAAGATGCTACAAGCTTGGCACACTTGGTTTTGCAGAGTTTCTCCCATTCTTCTCTGCAGATCCTCTCAAGCTCTGTCAGGTTGGATGGGGAGTGTCGCTGCACAGCTATTTTCAGGTCTCTCCACAGATGTTCGATCGGGTTCAAGTTTGGGCTCTGGCTGGGACACTCAAGGACATTCGGAGACTTGTCCCTAAGCCACTTCTGCGTTGTCTTGGCTGTGTGCTTAGGGTCATTGTCCTGTGGTAAGGTGAACCTTCGCACCATTCTGAAGTCCTGAGCGCTCTGGAGCAGGTTTTTATCAGGGTTCTCTTTGTACTTTGCGTCGTTCATCTTTCCCTCAATCGTGACTAGTCGCCCAGTCCCTGCCCATTTTTGGTGGTGGCGCTTGACATTCAAGCCAAAGAGTTCAGTCTTGGTTTCATCAGACCAGAGAATCTTGTTTCTCATGGTCCTGTCGGTGCCTTTTGGTTAACTCCAAGTGAGTGGGCTGTCAGGTGCCTTTTACTGAAGAGTGGCTTCCGTCTGGCCACTCTACCATAAAGGCCTGATTTGGTGGAGTGCCGCAGAGATGGTTTCCCTTCTGGAAGGTTCTCCCATCTCCACAGAGGAGAGCTCTACAGCTCTGTCAGAGTGACCATCAGGTTCTTGGTCACCTCAATGACCAAGGCCCTTCTCCCCGATTGCTCATTTTGGCCAGCACTAGGAGGAGTCTTAGTGGTTCCAAACTTCTTCCATTTAATAATGGCCACTGTGTTCTTGGGGACCTTCAATGCTGCATACATTTTTTGATTCCCTTCCCCAGATCTGTGCCTTGACAATATCCTGTCTCGGCACTCTGCGGACAATTCCTTCGACCTCGTGGTTTGGTTTTTGCTCTGACACGCACTGTCAACTGTGGGACCTTATATAGACAGGTGTGTGTGCCTTTCCAAATAATGTCCAATCAATAGAATTTACCACAGGTGGACTCCAATCAAGTTGTAGAAATGTCTCAAGAACGATCAATGGAAACAGGATACACCTGAGCTCAATTTAGTCTCATATTTAAATAAGGTATTTCTGTTTTTTTTTTAAATCTGTAATACATTTGCAAATTTTTACCTGTTTTCGCTTTGTCACTATGGGGTATAGATGTCACTATAGGGTATTGTGATGTCACTATGGGGTATTGTGATGTCACTATGGGGTGTTGTGTGTAGATTGCTGAGGATTTATTTTTATTTACTACATTTTAGAATAAAGCTGTAACGTAACAATGTGGAAAAAGTCTAGGGTTCTGAATACTTTCCTAAAAACACTAACATGTAGTGTGTTTGTGTGTGTGTGTGTATGCGTGTGTGTGTGTGTGTGTGATGATGAAGTGCTGGTGTGCGCAGTTTCTAAAGTTTTCCGTTTTGGATTTTAAGTTCCTCAGTTCTCACTAAATGCTCTTAGTCACAACTTCAGCACATATCTAAGTCCCAGAGCTCATTTACTTAACTACAGGGCTCATTTAGTTAACTACAGGGCTCATTTAGTTAACTACACTGGGTGACTGAGGTGGTTATAAACCCTGGTTATTAGATCACATTATTGACATGGCAGCCCATTCGCAGACGCCGCTACTTGTACTTTCGGAGGTGCTGAGCACATATTACTCCGTCTCTCATATCCTGTCCTCAACAAAGCACCACAGCGATGGGGAGCCGAGCTGATCACACTTGATAACCCCTGGCTTTGATATGATTCTAATCAACACTATCACCCAAATGACGTCAGTTTTGCAGCCATCTTTAAACATGCAGTCTAATGCAGTCTCATGCAGTCTCAAGTGTGAGACAGTGTGTTGGTGTTATCAGTTCGGCTCCCGACTGATACGGTGATTCATTATCAATATCAAAGGTGAAGGAATAGAAAGTCCAGAAATCCAGAATAGAAACAAAAAATGACCACCGACTCAATATTAGGTCAAATATGGACTCAAAACACCTGGATGCTTCTGAACACTTAAGCGTCTACATTACTTAGCTTGTATTTGGGTGTTCGATACCATTTTTATCCTGAAGCGCAAATGTAAAAGTAGAGTTGTGTGTTATATACTGCGACACTATTGACATATAGTTAAGCATTAAGGCCCGAGGAGGAACTACCCGGTTTATAATTAAGCAATAAGGCCCGAGGAGGATCTACCCGGTTTATAATTAAGCAATAAGGCTAGAGGAGGATCTACCTGGTTTATAATTAAGCAATAAGGCCCGAGGAGGAACTACCCAGTTTATAATTAAGCAATAAGGCTAGAGGAGGATCTACCTGGTTTATAATTAAGCAATAAGGCCAGAGGAGGAACTACCCAGTTTATAATTAAGCAATAAGGCTAGAGGAGGATCTACCCGGTTTATAATTAAGCAATAAGGCCCGAGGAGGATCTACCCGGTTTATAATTAAGCAATAAGGCCCGAGGAGGAACTACCCAGGTTTATATTTGGATTTTAAGCTGAACGGCACCCTGACTCACCTATTGCTCTTTTGACCTGATGATCACTCAGTTACACAGCTGATGCCCCCTGGACTGTTTCAATGACACGGTACCTCATTTTGTTTACCTGTCGGCCCCAGCCTCGAACTCAGGTCCTGTATGTACCTAACTGACCCGCTCTGCCCATTCATCTCCATTTACCTGTCGGCCCCAGTCTCGAACTCAGGTCCTGTATGTACCTAACTGACCCTCTCTGCCCATTCTCCACCATTTACCTGTAGGCCCCAGCCTCGAACTCAGGTCCTGTATGTACCTAACTGACCCTCTCTGCCCATTCTCCACCATTTACCTGTCGGCCCCAGCCTCGAACTCAGGTCCTGTATGTACCTAACTGACCCGCTCTGCCCATTCATCTCCATTTACCCGTTGTTGTCTTAGCTCTCCTGATTAACACCTGTGATTGCTTTATGCCTCTCTCTAATGTCAATATGCCTTGTCTACTGCTGTTTTATTTCACTGTAGAGCCTTCAGTCCCACTCAGAATGCCTTAGACAGCTCTCTCGTCCCCACACACGAGGAGACCTCAGTCCCACTCAGAATGCTTTAGACAGCTCTCTCGTCTCCACACACGAGGAGACCTCACCTGGCTTAACTTGTCCTTCCAGAGACGAAACCTCCCTCATCGTCACTCAACGCCTAGATTTACCTCCACTGTACTCACATCCTACCATACCCATCTGTACATTATGCCCTGAATCTATTCTACCACGCCCAGAAATCTGTTCCTTTTATTCTCTGTTCCAACGAACTAGACGACCAGTTCTTATAGCCTTTAGCAGTTCTTATAGCCTTTCTGGTGATGTAGAGGTTAACCCAGGCCCTGTAGCCTGGGTTCCACTCCTATTCCCCAGGCGCTCTCATTTGTTGACTTCTGTAACTGTAAAAGCCTTGGTTTCATGCATGTTAACATCAGACTCCTCCGCCAACCCTGATGTCTTAGCCGTGTCTGAATCCTGGTTTAGGAAGGCCATGAAAAATTCTGAAATTTCCATCCCCAACTACAACATTTTTTGCCAAGCTAGAACTGCCAAAGGGGGTGGAGTTAGCCTGCAGAGTTCTGCCATGCTATCCAGGTCTGTGCCCAAATAGTTTGAGCTTCTACTTTTAAAAATCCACCTTTCCAGAAATAAGTCTCACTGTTGCCGCTTGTAACAGACCCCTCTCAGCCCCCAGCCATGCCCTCGACACCATATGTGAATTATTTGTCCCCCATTTATCTTCAGAGTTTTGTAATGTTAGGTGACCTAAACTGGGATATGCTTAACAGCAGATATGTAGGCTGTGTGTGATGTTTTAAATGTATTTCAGTCCTTGACTAATAATGTTCTGTTCTATGTATGTTGTCATGTTTCATGTGGACCCCAGGAAGAGTAGCTGATGCTTTTTGCAGCTGCTAATGGGGATCATAATAAATACCAAATATAAACAATAGCTTAAATGTAGGCTAATTTTGCTGGGAGTGGCAATGAGGCGACTCTGGATCTGTCCTCAATTTATTTATTTTTTATTTTACCTTTTATCTAACTAGGCAAGTCAGTTAAGCACACGTTCTTATTTTCAATGACGACCTAGGAACAGTGGGTTAACTGTCTGTTCAGGGGCAGAACGACAGATTTGTACCTTGTCAGCTCGGGGATTTGAACTTGCAACCTTCCGGTTACTAGTCCAATGCTCTAACTACTAGGCTACCCTGCTGCCCCAATGACCCTTTCCCCTACACGTTTCCATTGCAATTCCATTGTTTTGGTCGAGTTCGATTGACCTCTTTGCCGCATCTATACAACCGGGACTAATGTGTTTGCTGTGGCAGTCAATTAATTTCTGTGTCATTTCTAAACTGTTTATTCAGACCAAAGCAAAACATGGGCCACCAACAAACGTTCCTGATTTAGCATCCGCATTGATTAGACATTCCTCCATATTTGATTTTTGATTTCTCTATTTTCTCACATTGGAAAGCTGAAGTCTTCACCATGCATATCTATCATAGTGGGAAGCTGAAGTCTTCACCATGCATATCTATCATAGTGGGAAGCTGAAGTCTTCACCATGCATATCTATCATAGTGGGAAGCTGAAGTCTTCACCATGCATATCTATCATAGTGGGAAGCTGAAGTCTTCACCATGCATATCTATCATAGTGGGAAGCTGAAGTCTTCACCATGCATATCTATCATAGTGGGAAGCTGAAGTCTTCACCATGCATATCTATCATAGTGGGAAGCTGAAGTCTTCACCATGCATATCTATCATAGTGGGAAGCTGAAGTCTTCACCATGCATATCTATCATAGTGGGAAGCTGAAGTCTTCACCATGCATATCTATCATAGTGGGAAGCTGAAGTCTTCACCATGCATATCTATCATAGTGGGAAGCTGAAGTCTTCACCATGCATATCTATCATAGTGGGAAGCTGAAGTCTTCACCATGCATATCTATCATAGTGGGAAGCTGAAGTCTTCACCATGCATATCTATCATAGTGGGAAGCTGAAGTCTTCACCATGCATATCTATCATAGTGGGAAGCGGAAGTCTTCACCATGCATATCTATCATAGTGGGAAGCGGAAGTCTTCACCATGCATATCTATCATAGTGGGAAGCTGAAGTCTTCACCATGCATATCTATCATAGTGGGAAGCTGAAGTCTTCACCATGCATATCTATCATAGTGGGAAGCTGAAGTCTTCACCATGCATATCTATCATAGTGGGAAGCTGAAGTCTTCACCATGCATATCTATCATAGTGGGAAGCTGAAGTCTTCACCATGCATATCTATCATAGTAGGAAGCTGAAGTCTTCACCATGCAATCTATCATAGTGGGAAGCTGAAGTCTTCACCATGCATATCTATCATAGTGGGAAGCTGAAGTCTTCACCATGCATATCTATCATAGTGGGAAGCTGAAGTCATGCATATTTATGATAGTGTTACCGTACGTTCCAGAGAAAGCCTGCTTCCCTCCATTGCTTTGTGGTGGTAGTTGCATTCGTTCTCATCTCTAACCCTGTCTCAAACTCTTTTTAAAGAGAGGAAAATTGGGAGGTCAGGAATGTACTGACTACTATATTTTAATTTGATTATTTATCTAGGCAAGTCAGTTAAGAACAAATTCTTATTTACAATGACAGCCTACCCCGGCCAAACCCGGATGACACTGGGCCAATTGTGCGCCGCCTTACGGGACTCCCAATCATGGCCGGATGTGATACAGCCTGGATTCGAACCAGGGACTGAAATGACGCCTTTTGCACTGAGATGTGCAAAAGGCGTCATTTCCTTAGACCGCAGCGCCACCCGGGAGCCAAAGTCTTTTAGTCTTTTACAATCTCTGCTGGGTTTTTTTTGGTGGGATTGGGTCCTCACGATATATTTTGCTACCTTAAATATCATAGGCGGATCAAGAGAAAGCTCTGTAAAAGTCATCGGTTTAAATGCTTAAGAAAATCTTGCTTCTGAACAGTGGATAAGGCTGATCGTGCACGTGTTTAACATGTACTTAAATGTTTTGCTTCATATATATATATATATATATATATATATATATATATATATATAATTGATTCTCCCATATAGATATTTGAATAACATTGAAACAAATCCAGTCATTGGTGATTGTTTTGCCTTTTTAGTCTCCTCTTCTGTTGGTGTGGAGGCAGTGCTCTCAGCCCAACGGTAGTAGACCCACTCACTGAAGAGCTTTTCATGTGTTCTCCCAAGGTGCTCTTAACACTCTCACGCTCCCGCTCACACACACACACACACACACACACACACACACACACACACTCGCGCACACGGAGGCACACCACCCCCATTATTGCCGATGGATTCTGAAGTGGAATTTCAAAGTACTAGCTTAACCCCCAGGAGGAACACTGTTCGCACCTTCCAGCATTTTTATTCTGTCTGGCAGAACATTGTACATTCAAATCCTCACTACGTGGAGGATTGTGTCACTGGAAGCCCTGGTCAGCTCTAGGCTTCTTCCAAGCATATTACCTGAAGCACTGGTCAGCTCTAGGCTTCTTCCAAACATATTACCTGAAGCACTGGTCAGCTCTAGGCTTCTTCCAAGCATATTACCTGAAGCACTGGTCAGCTCTAGGCTTCTTCCAAACATATTACCTGAAGCACTGGTCAGCTCTAGGCTTCTTCCAAGCATATTACCTGAAGCACTGGTCAGCTCTAGGCTTCTTCCAAGCATATTTCCTGAAGCACTGGTCAGCTCTAGGCTTCTTCAAAGCATATTACCTGAAGCACTGGTCAGCTCCAGGCTTCTTCCAAGCATATTTCCTGAAGCACTGGTCAGCTCTAGGCTCCTTCCAAGCATATTACTTGAAGCACTAGGCTTCTTCCAAGCATATTTCCTGAAGCACTGGTCAGCTCTAGGCTTCTTCCAAGCATATTACCTGAAGCACTAGGCTTCTTCCAAGCATATTACCTGAAGCACTGGTCAGCTCTTGGCTTCTTCCAAACATATTACCTGAAGCACTGGTCAGCTCTAGGCTTGTTCCATGCATATTACCTGAAGGACTGGTCAGCTCTAGGCTTCTTCCAAGCATATTACCTGAAGCACTGGTCAGCTCTAGGCTTCTTCCAAGCATATTACCTGAAGCACTGGTCAGCTCCAGGCTTTTTCCAAGCATATTTCCTGAAGCACTGGTCAGCTCTAGGCTCCTTCCAAGCATATTACTTGAAGCACTGGTCAGCTCTAGGCTTCTTCCAAGCATATTACCTGAAGCACTGGTCAGCTCTAGGCTTCTTCCAAACATATTCCCTGAAGCACTGGTCAGCTCAAGGCTTCTTCCAAGCATATTACCTGAAGCACTGGTCAGCTCTAGGCTTCTTCCATGCATATTACCTGAAGCACTGGTCAGCTCTAGGCTTCTTCCATGCATATTACCTATAGACTAATAGAAGGAACAAAAGCATATTTTTAAGTGTTGAGCCCTATTGCCATTTTGCCATGCGCAATGCCAAGCGTCTGTGTAAAGTTCACCGTCATTGGACTCTGGAGCAGTGGAAACACGTTCTCTGGAGAGATGAATCACGCTTCACCAAATGGCAGTCTGATGGACGAGTCTAGGTTTGGCGGATGCCAGGAAAACACTACCTGCCCCAATGCATAATGCCAACTGTAAAGTTTGGTGGAGGAGGAATACCGGTCTGGGGCTGTTTTTCATGCTTAGGGCTAGGCTCCTTAGTTCCAGTGAAGGGAAGCAGTTTGGAGAAGGCCCTTTCCTGTTTCAGCATGACAATGCTCCAGCGCTCAAAGCGAGGTCCAATCGTTCGCTTCAATCGTTTGACTTGCCCATGCACCCTCTGAATGGCACACATACTATCCATGTCTCAAGACCCCCCAAAAAATACAATTTTCATTATTGAATTTCAGTAGTCCTGCATGTTGGAGCTCGAAGCCTGTTTTCACTGTACCCTGCAATCACACTTGCAACCCTGTACATGTGACTATTAAACAATCTGGAAATCTTTCTTTAACCCCGTCTCCTCCCCTTCATCTACACTGATTGAAGTGGATTTTTACAAGTGACATCAATAAGAGATCGTAGTTTCCACCTGGATTCTCCTGGTCTGTCATGGAAAGAGCAGGTGTTCTTAATGTTTTGTACACTCAGTGAATGTGATTGTATATAAATGTAAGCAAGGTTTGAAATGATTGTTTTAGTCAAATATTATATTTGTTTCAAATCAAATCAAATTTATTTATATAACCCTTCGCACATCAGCCGATGTCACAAAGTGCTGTACAGAAACCCAGCCTAAAACCCCAAACAGCAAGCAATGCAGGTGTAGAAGCACGGTGGCTAGGAAAAACTCCCTAGAAAGGCCAAAACCTAGGAAGAAACCTAGAGAGGAACCAGGCTATGTGGGGTGGCCAGTCCTCTTCTGGCTGTGCCGGGTGGAGATTATAACAGAACATGGCCAAGATGTTCAAATGTTCATAAATGACCAGCATGGTCCAATAATAATAAGGCAGAACAGTTGAAACTGGAGCAGCAGCATGGCCAGGTGGACTGGGGACAGCAAGGAGTCATCATGTCAGGTATTCCTGAGGCATGGTCCTAGGGCTCAGGTCCTCCGAGAGAGAGAAAGAGAGAGCGAGAATTAGAGAGAGCACACTTAAATTCACACAGGACACCGAATAGGACAGGAGAAGTACTCCAGATATAACAAACTGACCCTAGCCCCCCGACACACAAACTACTGCAGCATAAATACTGGAGGCTGAGACAGGAGTGGTCAGGAGACGCTGTGGCCCCATCCGAGGACACCCCCGGACAGGGCCAAACAGGAAGGATATAACCCCACCCACTTTGCCAAAGCACAGCCCCCACACCACTAGAGGGATATCTTCAACCACCAACTTACCATCCTGAGACAAGGCTGAGTATAGCCCACAAAGATCTCCACCACGGCACAACCCAAGGGGTAAATTTTGCAGTCAATTAATTATTTGTGATTATGTTCGGGGCCCCTAACCATCCGCTAATGAAAAAAAATCTCCCCGCGGCTTAATCTAGTTGTGGATCTGTGGTTTACATTATAGAGGGCTTTAGCATTCTGGGGGGGGGGGGGGGAGTTTGAATAGTTGGCTTGTAGAACACCAAAAAACGTTAGTTACAGTTGCTTTGAAAAACCCCAAAAACATTGTCCACAAGCTGATTGCTTTTTGTAATTATCATCTATTGGGGATAACTGGGGTCAGAGCGTTCAGTTCCATTGTGTTCTCACCGTTTCCATCTAGAAGACCAGATGACAGATTTCAAGCCTTTTCTCTTTCCTCACAGGGCTTTAAAAACATATTGACTGTATGAACCCAGTACTGTCACTGGCACTCAGCAGAGAGGTCTGTTCACTTGGAAAGGCTATGCCTGGAAAACCTGTGGTGCTTCGATAATGACATCCAGAGAGAAATGTAAAGCACACACACACACACTCCCTGAATATCAAAACTAGACGAGTTGGCAGATTTCTGAAACAAAAATGTCTGTTGAATTGTAGATATAAATGTAATGGTAAGATGCTGTTGATGATGATGGTAATAGCACAGTATTCCATCAGGCGAATTTAAAACGAGTACAAGCATATATACCAGGTGTACTTTCCAGAAAGCTGGCTGAACTCTCTGGCGGGTCTTTCCGCCCTTGGAGCCAGTTGGGAAAGCGCTTACATCCTCTCCTGTGATGTGGCCCCGACAACAATAATGAGAAATTAGTTTATGGGGCTGTATATTTTATCCCCTGTCGCTACCCCACCTGCCACGTTATCAAGGAATTGACCACTTGCTCTGCCAATTCCTGGAAAGAAAATGACACCTCACCACCATGCCAGACGGCAGCTCCCACCCAGTAATTGGACAGGGGAGTACAGAAAATGCAGAGTTTCACTGGAGGCTTAGTGGATATGCTGATGGCGAAACAGGTCTTTCAATAAAGATTATTGTCGCTGTATGCAGTACAGCCCTCTACGCCATGCTTTTGGGTCAACTGAAACCAGTAGTGCACTAGGCAGCATGCAACTGTGCCATCTAGAAGCTGCAAATGGTGACACTTTTTTTTTTCTTCTCTTGAGTCTTTTTAAAGGTGCACTAGGGTCACACCATATGAGGGCCACAGTATGTGAAGCAAACAGCAGACTGCTGATTTTGAACTGAGATTATTTTAATTGTGAACCCACTTCTAAGAGATCTGAGTTTACTGTGTAAGTCCGTTTTAATAGAGTTTGGCTGTTTTTTGGGGTCCGTCGACAATAGTTTCCATAACTGTGTGTGTGTGCACATGTTCGTGTTTACCGGTAATGATGTCTGAGGTATAACGACCCCAGCCCATCCAGCTCCAGGTTATTTTATATGATGGTGAAAATGACTCGCTCCGTGCCGGGAATGACTGTTTGTGAGCCGTGAAATTTGGGTCGTTTTTGTTCCAGGCCATTTAAAACGTATGTGTAACATTTAGTTGGTTTTAAACATAAAATTGGATTTCATGACGTTACAAGAGCACAGAAACAACAGAGTATTTAGGGTCACCGGGGCCTAGTGTCATTGATTCAAAGAACTGTGTTCTGACCACTTGTGCTGAAAAGTGGTTTGTCCTTGTCAATGCTATTTGTGTATGATGAATGTACAAAACATTATGAAGACCTGCTCTTTCCATGACATGGACTGACTTGGTGAAAAGCTACAATCCCTTAGTGATGTTAATTGTTACACCCACTTCAATCGGTGTAGATGAGTGGTGTCAAACTGTGTCAAGAACTGCAAATACTGGGTATTTCACGCTCAATAGTTTCCTGTTTGTATCAAGGATGATCTACCACCCAAAGGACATCCAGTCAACTTGACAAAACTGTGGGACGCATTGGAGTCAACATGGGCCAGCATCCCTGTGGAACGCTTTGTAGTCAACATGGGCCAGCATCCCTGTGGAACGCTTTGTAGTTAACATGGGCCAGCATCCCTGTGGAACGCTTTGTAGTCAACGTGGGCCAGCATCCCTGTGGAACGCTTTGTAGTCAACATGGGCCAGCATCCCTGTGGAACGCTTTCGACAGCTTGTAGAGTCCCATGCGCCCGACGAATTAAGACTGTTCTGAGGGCAAAATGGAGGTGTGCAACTCAATATTTGGAAGGTGGTCCTAATGTGTTGTCCACCCAGTGTACGTTACAGTGCTGGAGACAGAGGTATAGTAGGTAACCAAAGTTTTCTCTGAAAAGCATGATATGTTTGAGGATGGAAAGGTCAAGGAAATGTTCCCTCTTTTTCCCCATTATGGCCTCTCTCTCTCTTTGTGGTTGGAAACAAAAGCGTTGGTTTGAATATTGGTCGGGTCCATTCGGGCTTTTCCCCCTCTTGCTAATTGGTTTGTGAAGACAAGTGGGACAGCTCTGACCCCTGGAGTCTGAACGTGTGTTTCCTGGGCTTCCTTGCGCCCACCATCTCTCCTTCCCTCCTTCAACGTGAGCTGCTTCTTTAGTCCTCTGCAAGCAAATAATCGACCGTCGCTCCACCACACATGTTCATATTAAGAAAAGACCTCGACTCAACCACAGTTTCCATCTGACAGTAAACTATACCTCTCAGAGTAAGTTTCTGTCTGTATTGTAATGCCAGGAATAACATGAAGATGCTGACCACTTCAGTTTTTACATTTTTATTCCATTATATAAAATCGTTTTCAGTTTATTCTGTGGCACTGGTAGAAAATGGAGCGCGTACAGGTAGTTGTATAGTTAGTTTTGGCTCGAATTTCTGCCATTTCTCGCTTTATTTGAAGACTTCATTATATATTTTTTTATATGAGTCTGTTGAGGGGGAGGGGGAGGGGGAGAGCCTTGTTCCATGCTTGGAAATACTTTTGTTGGCGTTGAAGGAGGTAAAGTAATAGTCTGTCATTATCTCCATTATATATCACATGGAGTAAATTCCCATTTCAGACTCTCCCCTCAACTCTTGGCACATTAGAGCAACTTGATCTCATAGCTTTCATGATACTGTACTGTGATACTTAACCAACACGGTGACAGTGTTCCCTGTTGTCTGTTTACCTTACCTGTGTAGTACACTCCAGGATTTACATCCTGTGTCAATGTGTCATGTTCTGTGCTAAGGACATGAATCTCAGCTCACGCATTAACACATTGTCTCGGTAGCTTCATCTCACGCCTTTACACAGTCTCCGTAGCTTCATCTCAGGTCTTGACACGGTCTATGTAGCTTCATCTCACGCCTTGACACGGTCTCCGTTGCTTCATCTCACGCCTTGACACGGTCTCCGTAGCTTCATCTCACACCTTGACACGGTCTCTGTAGCTTCCTCTCATCTCACGCCTTGACACGGTCTCCGTAGCTTCATCTCTCGCTTTGACACGGTCTCTGTAGCTTCCTCTCATCTCACGCCTTGACACGGTCTCCGTAGCTTCCAGTGGGAAATCGACAAGGTAGTCGGTCCAGTCCTATATATTATCAGGTTATGATCTGTGGAGGTAAAACATTCAGGCAAGCAGAAAAGGATAGACCAGAAGTCGTCTAATGTATGACTTATTGTGACGCGAGACTTGGAACACTGTACTGGCACCCTAACACTATGGTCTATGGGGCCGATTGAGGTGTACTACCATGAAAGGGGAGGAGTGAGGCTGGGGTGTACTCGCGGGGAGGAGTGAGGCTGGGGTGTACTCGCGGGGAGGAGTGAGGCTGGGATGTACTCGCGTGGAGGAGTGAGGCTGGGGGTGTACTCGCGGGGAGGAGTGAGGCTGGGGGTGTACTCGCGGGGAGGAGTGAGGCTGGGGGTGTACTCGCGGGGAGGAGTGAGGCTGGGGGTGTACTCGCGGGGAGGAGTGAGGCTGGGGGTGTACTCGCGGGGAGGAGTGAGGCTGGGGGTGTACTCGCGGGGAGGAGTGAGGCTGGGGGTGTACTCGCGGGGAGGAGTGAGGCTGGGGGTGTACTCGCGGGGAGGAGTGAGGCTGGGGGTGTACTCGCGGGGAGGAGTGAGGCTGGGGGTGTACTCGCGGGGAGGAGTGAGGCTGGGGGTGTACTCGCGGGGAGGAGTGAGTCTGAGTCCCTAAGGAGGAGGAGTGAGGCTGAGACCTGAGGATGAGTGAGGCTGGGGTGTACTCGCGGGGATGAGTGAGGCTGAGGCCTAAGGAGGTGAGTGAGGCTGGGGTGTACTCGCGGGGAGGAGTGAGACTGAGACCTAAGGAGGTGAGTGAGGCTGAGACCTAAGGAGGTGAGTGAGGCTGAGACCTAAGGAGGTGAGTGAGGCTGAGACCTAAGGAGGTGAGTGAGGCTGAGACCTAAGGAGGTGAGTGAGGCTGAGACCTAAGGAGGTGAGTGAGGCTGAGGCCTAAGGAGGTGAGTGAGGCTGAGACCTAAGGAGGTGAGTGAGGCTGAGACCTAAGGAGGTGAGTGAGGCTGAGGCTTAAGGAGGTGAGTGAGGCTGAGAACTAAGTAGGATGAGTGAGGCTGGGGTGTACTCGCGGGGAGGAGTGAGGCTGAGACTAAGGAGGTGAGTGAGGCTAAGGACTGCGGGGCAGGGGCTTGGCTAATGACAGAAAAAAAAATATATAGATTAAGGAGGTGAGTGAGGCTGAGAACTAAGTAGGATGAGTGAGGCTGGGGTGTACTCGCGGGGAGGAGTGAGGCTGAGACTAAGGAGGTGAGTGAGGCTAAGGACTGCGGGGCAGGGGCTTGGCTAATGACAGAAAAAAAAATATATATAGATAGATAAAAAATACTATTGTGCTGAAGCACATGAGCATACAGTACTTTCCAGGGTTGGGTGTTCCATGCAAGGGACAGACAGACGGATGCCAGGGTTGGGTGTGCCACTCTGGGGAAGACCGAGGACCCGGGGCGTGGGTGTGGTCTGTTTTACCAGATGGATAACCACCATGAGCCAGGGCTGGGTGTGTTTTAGAGTGTTTTTGGCAATACACACGGAAATAGTCTACCTGGGCATGATGCAAAAGGCGCACCTTTCCTGCAAGGGGCAGACACACAGAGTGGTGTGAAATACACACAGAGGGCAAGTCCAGGATATTGTCACAACGGTTCCGTCCTAATCCGCCGCAGCTGGTGCTCACCCCTTATTTGTTGGAAACACTATCCAGACGGGTTTCCCCTGCCGTTTGGAGCCCTAGCATAAATTCCACTTGTTTTTGTCCCTTCATGATGTTTTGATGAATGTTTCCCTCTGGCATGCCATTTCTCAGCTGCCCTTACCTTCCCTCAAAAGCCCCTTAACTTCCCTCAAAGGCCCCTTACCGTCCCTCAAAGGCCCCTTACCGTCCCTCAAAGGCCCCTTACCGTCCCTCAAAGGCCCCTTACCGTCCCTCAAAGGCCCCTTACCGTTCCTCAAAGGCCCCTTACCGTCCCTCAAAGGCCCCTTACCGTCCCTCAAAGGCCCCTTACCGTCCCTCAAAGGCCCCTTACCGTCCCTCAAAGGCCCCTTACCTTCCCTCAAAGGCCCCTTACCTTCCCTCAAAGGCCCCTTACCTTCCCTCAAAGGCCCCTTGCCTTCCCTCAAATGAAAACGAGTTTTTACATCTGTTATGGTAACCCGTGTAAATCCACACTACTGCATTCACTTAACATTGTGTCCATGGCATCTGTCTGGGCAGGGGAGTAAGAGACATCTGGCTACTCTCTTCAGGACCCCACTCTCCAGTGGCTAGGATTAGCTATTGATGCTCTTACCAACCCGAAGCAGGGAAGGAACTGTCCTTACTAGGGGGAGAGTATTCAACCCCTAAAGAGAGGAGATGATGGCTCAGGTGATTGTCTGCACTCCTCCCCGGCTACAGGATAGTCCTGTTTCTACTCCTCCCCGGCTACAGGATAGTCCTGTTTCCACTCCTCCCCGGCTACAGGATAGTCCTGTTTCCACTCCTCCCCGGCTACAGGATAGTCCTGTTTCCACTCCTCCCCGGCTACAGGATAGTCCTGTTTCCACTCCTCCCCGGCTACAGGATAGCCCTGTTTCCACTCCTCCCCGGCTACAGGATAGTCCTGTTTCCACTCCTCCCCGGCTACAGGATAGTCCTGTTTCCACTCCTCCCCGGCTACAGGATAGTCCTGTTTCCACTCCTCCCCGGCTACAGGATAGTCCTGTTTCCACTCCTCTCCGGCTACAGGATAGTCCTGTTTCCACTCCTCCCCGGCTACAGGATAGTCCTGTTTCCACTCCTCCCCGGCTACAGGATAGTCCTGTTTCCACTCCTCCCCGGCTACAGGATAGTCCTGTTTCCACTCCTCCCGGCTATAGGATAGTCCTGTTTCCACTCCTACCCGGCTACAGGATAGTCCTGTTTCCACTCCTACCCGGCTACAGGATAGTCCTGTTTCCACTCCTCCCCGGCTACAGGATAGTCCTGTTTCCACTCCTCCCCGGCGACAGGATAGTCCTGTTTCCACTCCTCCCCGGCTACAGGATAGTCCTGTTTCCACTCCTCCCCGGCTACAGGATAGTCCTGTTTCCACTCCTCCCCGGCTACAGGATAGTCCTGTTTCCACTCCTCCCCGGCTACAGGATAGTCCTGTTTCCACTCCTCCCGGCTACAGGATAGTCCTGTTTCCACTCCTCCCGGCTATAGGATAGTCCTGTTTCCACTCCTCCCGGCTATAGGATAGTCTTGTTTCCACTCCTACCTGGCTACAGGATAGTCCTGTTTCCACTTCTCCCCGGCTATAGGATAGTCCTGTTTCCACTCCTACCCGGCTACAGGATAGTCCTGTTTCCACTCCTACCCGGCTATAGGATAGTCCTGTCTGCACTCCTCCCCGGCTACAGGATAGTCCTGTTTCCACTCCTCCCCGGCTATAGGATAGTCCTGTCTGCACTCCTCCCCGGCTACAGGATAGTCCTGTTTCCACTTCTCCCCGGCTATAGGATAGTCCTGTTTCCACTCCTACCCGGCTACAGGATAGTCCTGTTTCCACTCCTCCCCGGCTACAGGATAGTCCTGTTTCCACTCCTACCCGGCTACAGGATAGTCCTGTTTCCACTCCTACCCGGCTACAGGATAGTCCTGTTTCCACTCCTACCCGGCTACAGGATAGTCCTGTTTCCACTCCTCCCGGCTACAGGATAGTCCTGTTTCCACTCCTACCCGGCTACAGGATAGTCCTGTTTCCACTCCTACCCGGCTACAGGATAGTCCTGTTTCCACTTCTCCCCGGCTATAGGATAGTCCTGTTTCCACTCCTACCCGGCTACAGGATAGTCCTGTTTCCACTCCTACCCGGCTATAGGATAGTCCTGTCTGCACTCCTCCCCGGCTACAGGATAGTCCTGTTTCCACTCCTCCCCGGCTATAGGATAGTCCTGTTTCCACTCTGCCCCAGGCAAAGAGCAGAAACTATTGCAAAAAATAGGATGGGGGCCAGTCTGGTTCTGTTCTGCTGTCTGGTATTGCGGAAATGGAAGGCTACTCCAAAGGCATCCCTCCACTCTGTGGTGTTAAGCTCCGAGGAAGCATGGGTTCACCCCTCCACTCTGTGGTGTTAAGCTCCGAGGAAGCATGGGTTCACCCCTCCACTCTGTGGTGTTGAGCTCTGAGGAAGCATGGGTTCACCCCTCCACTCTGTGGTGTTGAGCGCTGAGGAAGCACGGGTTCACCGCTCCACTCTGTGGTGTTGAGCGCTGAGGAAGCATGGGTTCACCCCTCCACTCTGTGGTGTTGAGCGCTGAGGAAGCATGGGTTCACCTCTCCACTCTGTGGTGTTGAGCGCTGAGGAAGCATGGGTTCACCTCTCCACTCTGGTGTTGAGCGCTGAGGAAGCATGGGTTCACCCCTCCACTCTGTGGTGTTGAGCGCTGAGGAAGCATGGGTTCACCCCTGCACTCTGTGGTGTTGAGCTCTGAGGAAGCATGGGTTCACCTCTCCACTCTGTGGTGTTGAGCGCTGAGGAAACATGGGTTCACCCCTCCACTCTGTGGTGTTGAGCGCTGAGGAAGCATGGGTTCACCCCTCCACTCTGTGGTGTTGAGCGCTGAGGAAGCATGGGTTCACCCCTCCACTCTGTGGTGTTGAGCTCTGAGGAAGCATGGGTTCACCTCTCCACTCTGTGGTGTTGAGCGCTGAGGAAGCACGGGGTCACATCTTGGCGCTCACCGGACTTTAGCTTTCCCGACGTGTCTGAACCACTCGGGGTGGAATACAGGACTCAATGGGAACCTAACACTGAAAATTAGCACTCAGCAATTTGATTACATTACTTAGACATTGTTTTTTTTTTTACAGGGTTTTAAGATGAGAAAATACAATATATATATTTTTTATGTACATTTCAAATACTTCCACACACACACACAATGAAATGAGTGTGCTGATTTTGAGTTGTACATAACATCTAATGACCTCCAATAACTGATTGGCTGTTTAGATTTAAGCTCTACACCTACATTCCACAAACTCTGGCAGAGTTTAAAGCCAAACGACATTGACTCCCAGTTAGGTCAGATGTAGATGTGCTTGACTGCATAGACGTGCAAAACAAAGGTGGCTGCAGGCTAATGTCATAATGATAACTCTGAGAAGGCAGTCAATGAGGGGAGCCAGGGTTAAATCCCTCAGACAGTGAGCACCCAGAAGTCCTCCAACTCCAAATCACTCTCGTATTCATGTCTGTCTGTCCCCAGCCGTAAGTCGATTAGAGTTCTCAATGACAAACACAAATGTCAGACAGTCCATGGTCTTGTGGTTTCTGGTCATGTGTTATTGTCTGTCTGTGCTGCTGACACCACTGTTCACTTGGTGTCTGTGTGTCAGTAATATGTTGTATTTTAAATGTTTCAACTCTACCTGTTACCGATGACTGATTTTCTTTTAAAAATGTATTTTGTTATTTATTTATTTTACCTGAAGTGTGTCGTTGGTTGCTGAAGAAGTAACAATGCATCAGATTTGCTAGTCCTCTGCAGGGGAAATCGACCACTCATGTTGTCGAGTTACAATTAACAGAGTACAACTAAATGATGTCGGCTGACTGGCTGAAAGAGGAAATTAATTAACAATAAGCTGATTCCACCTTGTTCTTCTTCTCCCAGCTGATCAGCCGGAAGGACAAGACCACGTTTGAGAAGCTGGACTTCTTGACATCCAAAGAGGACAACTACACGCGCATGAGGGAGTACATCCGTTCTCTCAAGATAACACCATGCATCCCCTACCTGGGTAAGTCTCTAACCTTAAACCCTATCTGGGTAAGTCTCTCTCATGATTTGTATCAGTCATTTGTTTTGCAAACTCTGCTAACACACATGCAGTAAAGAAACACTGCTAAACATACATCAGTCTCTTGAGGTGCGCAATTGAAATGATTGGTTAACTATACTCTCCAACATAAAATAAAACATTTCTAGAACTCAAGTGGTGTCCTGATATGTTTAGGCATTGTTGTGGAAAGAAGTGTGATTTAAAAAAAAAAAACGAGTGGTTTTTGGCGGAATTATGGTGAATAAATATATTGAGATTCTGGTCTGTTTTTCCATCTACCTGCAACAGTGGCTGGTGGCCCTGTTCATAAACCATGTCGGGTGCATTTGTTAACACCTTGCTCAGTCTTATTACCTCATTAGCTAGATTGCTAGCTAACAACCTGGGAACTTTAGCAGTATATCCAAACTTCTGGTGGCACAGAGAGAAAGGAAAGGGGATATCTTCTTCAGGAGATCAATGATCATAGATCAATGAATGAATGAATGACTGATCTCTTGCATGTCATCACTCACAAAACGTTACGCTTTTAAAGGGACAGTGTACAATTTTTTATCTTATGCATCTCAATAGGTAGTGCTTTTAAACAATGACAGTTTTTTTTTATATCAACGTAATAGCTTTTTATAATTAACGAATGTCTTTACAGAGTTAAATATTAGTTTCTTCAAAAGTAGCTAGAATTCATAGGCCCAATATAGTCTCTCTCTCCATAAAATAAAATAAAATGTTTCTCTTCTGGTGCTCCTAACTTTGGTTGTGCTCCTAACTTTTGTTGTGCTCCTAACCTTTGTTGTCCTCCTAACCTTTGTTGTGCTCCTAACTTTTGTTGTGCTCCTAACTTTTGTTGTGCTCCTAACCTTTGTTGTCCTCCTAACTTTTGCGGTGCTCCTAACTTTTGCGGTGCTCCTAACTTTTGCGGTGCTCCTAACTTTTGCGGTGCTCCTAACTTTTGTTGTGCTCCTAACCTTTCAAAGTTTGGAACACCAGTGCTATGATTTTTTAATATTTTTTATTTAGAGCCCTGTTCATAACATCGATATATTTTCCAAACTGATATGGTAAAGCCACATTTGGAGAAGCTACTTTTGATCAATCTGTTTGTTGTTAAATCATCACTACCACCATCATCATCAATAAATGTGCAGATGTTTCCCATTCACTGAGGAATTAAAACCCATTCAGCTGAGTCGGTTTAGTTTTATAACCGTGGCCAACCCCCCCCCCCCCCCCCCCCCCTTTATGACGAGTCATCCACCTGGTTCAGTCTGTGATTTGAGGAAAATAGCATCAACCTCTCTAGTAATTTAATAGGATCTCAATGTCATAAATCCTCAATGTTCCAGAATGTGGTGAAAATGGCAGGGAGAAATCTAAACCAGTCTAATTGGAATGAATGGCAGTAGAGGCGTAATCCCGATTTTTAATATGCAGGAACATAAAAGGCATGTGACATGTCAAACTAAAATGGTCATATATATAATTAGAAATACATTTTATACAGGTTTTATACCAATTTTCCATGTGAATAATAACCTCTAAAATATATGTAAACAAACCACAAATGTCTACGTTTTTTGTGTTCTTGGAAAGCTGTGTAAAATCAGTATTTGCAACTTGTCGAAGTCGTATCATCAACTGATTTGCGCCAGTGTATGGCTGTGGATTGACTGCATTTTTTGAATAGAATATTGGCAGTGAATTAGACAAATGTATGGAATCATTCCTCTAAAACGGTCTGGCTAGCTAGCAGACATGCAGTGCAGAAATTCTTCAAATTCATTATTTTACACTGTCTTAAAACAGCACAGGCAAACCATGGCTGACCTTTATCCCGTCATTGGAAGGTTCATGTCCATTCCGTTATCCTGATTCCTAATTCTATGGAAAAGAGGGTTGTAGTTCCAAATGAAAACACAGTTGCAAATGTCACTAACTAACTAGCAAAATTATTACAAACATTTTGGCAATGATTTAATAGTTTGCAATTGTTAGCCACCAGTTTTTAAAATGATCTATCTCCTGCACAAATTGTGCCAGGATGTTGGTCGCCAGTGATCAGCTGTGTAGCTTACTGACATAGTTAGCTAGCTCATCCTTCACTGGCATCAAAAGCTTGCTTAGCCTGTTTAAATTACCCTAAAGTTGTAGACATACTTTCCCACAATTAAGAGAAACTGTCTTATCAGAAATCAGTCCGTAGATCAGCATGTTTCTCTGCGATTGTATGGTTGAGTCAGCTGAGCACAGCCAGCAGCTGACTCGGTAGACTACTGTAATGACTCGACGCAGAAGAACAGCTGCTAAATAAAAACTCATAATGTAAGCATTAGCACTACTAGCTACAGTCGCTAGCAAATTTTTTTTTGGAGCATTCAGCATTGTGTGTGTGTGTGTGTGTGTGTGTGTGTGCAGCATCCTTTCAGTGACTGGCTCGGCTAACATTAGCGTTAATGTTGGACAAATTTATGCTAGCTGTCGTGCTATAGTCAAACTCTTTTGAAGCACAATAATCCTTATCTAGATTTAAAATAGGGCGACTAAGACTGCCTCGCCCTAAAAATCTACATTTGACATTTATTGTTTTAGCTTAGATCAATTGAGACAGTTTTGAGGCAGAAATGGGATTTAGCAGATGTCACCTAGGTATTTTTTTTTCTCTCCAAATGTTAGACCTTGTATCAGAACTACTTTCGAGCTATCCCACTTTGCGATATGAGACGGATCAGTGCAGGCGGAATCTACGCGCTGTCCGACGTAAAACAATGTCAACGACCACCAGCAATTAAAAATATCAACATGAATCGGTATCCCAGAGCAGATAAATTTAATCATGGAAACTGTGGACAGTCACTGACAGACATCACTACTATTGTGCTCTAACCGTTGTGTGCCTATTGAGACGTCTGTGTTGAGATTTCCACCGTAGGACTCTGGACTTTTGTACAGCGGTCCTCTTTAAAGGATCCTTCCCAGGACAGTTTGCGCTCGGTTCAGAACTTAAAGCACAGGGTTACAGGAACAGTACTTCAATGCAGATATTGTATTAAAATACAGGTATCCAGTGGGATAATACTGAACTATAATACTGAACTGTAATACTGAACTGTAATACTGAACTGTAATACTGAACTGTAATACTGAACTGTAATACTGAACTATAATACTGAACTATAATACTGAACTATAATACTGAACTATAATACTGAACTATAATACTGAACTGTAATACTGAACTGTAATACTGAACTGTAATACTGAACTGTAATACTGAACTGTAATACTGAACTGTAATACTGAACTGTAATACTGAACTGTAATACTGAACTACTCTAGTAATATAGTGTCCCAGGTGTAAATCTATAATACTCAGTATTACTACTCTAGATATCGGCTCGGCTCTATACTCTATACCCCTCATTCAAATCTGGAATGTTGAAGTCAGATCCCACTGCTTTTTCTTTATAATGGGACTGATTTACACCTGGGACACCAGGTGGATGCAATTAATGAACAGGTAGATCAGAAAACCAGCAGGCTCTGGACCTCGCTCAAGACTACATACAACTCAAATTCAAAAAACTAATCACACAAGGTATTTTTTTTTCTATCCATATCTTCTGAAGATTAACTAGTACCTAGTTTAATTTGGCGGGTCAGATGAAGAGGGGTAATTGCAATGGTTTGGCAGTAGCCCTCTGACCCAGTTTCCTATTATCACTAGGGTTGCAAAATTCCTGGAACTTTCAATAAATTCCCTTGTTTTCTAGAAATTTTGGTTGGAGGATTTGAGATGTTCTGCTTATTCCCTCCTGATTCTGGAAATCAATTTATTGAACGTTCCCCCTGATTTTTGCAACCCTAATTATCACACAGAGTTCTTGCCAACTCAGACTGGCATTTTAATGACTGAGGCATGAAAACAAAGTCAGGCCCATCTCACACAGACCTCCAGGGGACTTTGTTAATCTGCTCAGCTCATAGGGACTGGGTTGCTCCAAACCTCCCTGCTGGTCTTTTGTTGCTCTGGAAGTGTTGGCGGCGTTAGAGGTGGGGCTCGGTGCCTGGGCAGGTCAAGGGGCGGATCCCCTCTTTGTGGAACTGACAGCCTCACATGGTGGAGCTCGATAAAGGCTGCAATGCCCTGTCCCCCTCATCACTCCACACTCTCTGTGGACTCACCTCCCTCCTCCTTTCCTCATTCCTTCCCTAAAGAGCAGTGAGGTCTCAGTTTTCCAGGTTTGTGCCATGGTCATGTCAGCAAAGCAAAGGGAGGCATGTTTCCTTCGGCTAGCGTGAGATAATTACAATAGAAACTAAATGTGTTCCACACGACGTCATTTAAGAATCACAAATAATGTGAGTGGACATATTTGGGATCCCCCCCCCAATCCCTTTTTTTCCTGTTTTATGTTTTGCTCAAATCTACTGGGGGATGTGCCTCTGGTTTTTAAGTGGAAACTACAACACCAAACCAAATCTACTGGGGGATGTGCCTCTGGTTTTTAAGTGGAAACTACAACACCAAACCAAATCTACTGGGGGATGTGCCTCTGGTTTTTAAGTTGAAACTACAACACCAAACCAAATCTACTGGGGATGTGCCTCTGGTTTTTAAGTGGAAACTACAACACCAAACCAAATCTACTGGGGGATGTGCCTCTGGTTTTTAAGTGGAAACTACAACACCAAACCAAATCTACTGGGGGATGTGCCTCTGGTTTTTAAGTGGAAACTACAACACCAAACCAAATCTACTGGGGGATGTGCCTCTGGTTTTTAAGTTGAAACTACAACACCAAACCAAATCTACTGGGGATGTGCCTCTGGTTTTTAAGTGGAAACTACAACACCAAACCAAATCTACTGGGGGATGTGCCTCTGGTTTTTAAGTGGAAACTACAACACCAAACCAAATCTACTGGGGGATGTGCCTCTGGTTTTTAAGTGGAAACTACAATACCAAACCAAATCTACTGGGGATGTGCCTCTGGTTTTTAAGTTGAAACTACAACACCAAACTAAACCTAGGTAAATAAGAAAGTCTTCATACATCTTCCAGAAGCAGGTTGCCTTGGTAACCCTGCCCACCTTGATGTGCAAGTAAGAACTCAAGTAAAAATACTTTAGTTCTTAAGTAGTTTTTTGGGGGTATCTGTACTTAACTATTTATATTTTTGACTACTTTTACTCCAGTACATTCCTAAAGAAAAGAATGTACTTTTTACTCCATACATTTTTCCTGACACCCATAAGTACTCGTTACATTTTGAATGCTTAGCAGGACAGGAACATTCATGCACTTATCAAGAGAACATCCCTGGTCATCCCTACTGCCTCTGATCTGGCGGACTCACTAAACACATGCTTCGTTTGTAAATTATGTTGGAGTGTACCCCTGGCTATCCATAAATAAAAAAACAAGAAAATGGTTTGCTTAATATAAGGAATTTTTTATTATTTATACTTTTACCTTTATTATATTTTAGCAATTACATTTACCTTTTAATACTATATTTAAAACCAAATACTTTTAGACTTTTACTCAAGTAGTATTTCACTGCGTCTCTTTCACTTTCACGGAGTATCAGCTGTGGGACAGTCATTTTGTTCCTCATTCTCTGGCCAGTCGCATTAGCACTCTTTCAGTCCAGGGAAAGAGGACTTTTCTGCCTTGCCAGTTCTGGAATCTGTATTATTGTGTCATTTTCAATGTGCCCACTCAATGACCCTAGAATGAGGAACAATACAGCTGTTGTTCCCATCACACTACCTCAAGTTATGTCGGCCAATATTAGCCAATATCGTCTCTTGTTTAGTGTAAACAGACTCAAAGCAGAGCTTCTGAAAAGAAATGATAAGGCCCGGAGGGCTGTATTGTGCTATCCAGTGAGTGAATGGAAGAGCGGTGTGGTCGTCTGACTTTTACTGTCTCCATTAGTTAAAAGACAGAATGGGCCACTGTGTACTGGGTTTGACCACACGTCAGACTGCTAAGCGATATACACTACATGACCAAAAGTATGTGGACTCCTGCTCATCGAACATCTCATTCCAAAATCATGAGCATTAAGATGGAGTTTGTCCCTCCCTTTGCTGCTATAACAGCCTCCACTCTACTCGGAAGGCTTTCAACTAGATGTTGGAACATTGCTGCGGGGACTTGCTTCCATTCAGCCACACAAGCATTATTGAGGTCGGGCACTGATGTTGGGCGATTAGGCCTGGCTCGCGGGCGATTAGGCCTGGCTCGCAGCCGGCGTCCCAATTCATCCCAAAGGTGTTCGATGGGGTTGAGGTCAGGGCTCCTTGCAGGCCAGTCAAGTTCTTGCACACCGATCTCGACAAATCATTTCTGTGTGGACCTGGTCATGCTGAAATGGTGAAGTGCCTTCCCCAAACCGTTGCAACAAAGTTGGAAGCTCAGAATCGTCTAGAATGTCATTGTATGCTGTAGCGTTAAGATTCACCTTCACTGAGGGGCCTAGCCTGAACCATGAAAAACAACCCCAGACCATTTATTCCTCCTCCACCAAACTTTACAGTTGGCACTATGTATTGGGGCAGGTAGTGTTCTCCTGGCATCCGGCAAACCCATATCCGTACTGCCAGATGGTGAAGTGGGATTCATCACTCCAGAGAACGCGTTTCCACTGCTCCAGAGTACAATGGCGGCGAGCTTTACACCACTCCAGCCTACTCATGGCATTGCGCAAGGTGATCTTAGGCTTGTTTGCGGCTGCTCAGCCATGGAAACCCAGTTATTGTGCAGAGTCCGTTTTGGAACTCGGGAATGAGTGTTGCAACCGAGAACAGATGATTTTTACGAGCTTCGTGCTTCAGCACTCGCCGGGTCCTGTTCTGTGAGCTTGTGTGGCCTACCACTTCACGGCTGAGCCGTTGTTGCTCCTAGACGTTTCCACTTCATAATAACTGTTGACCGGGGCAGCTCTAGCAGGGCAGAAATGTAATAAATTGACTTGTTGGAAAGGTGGCATCCTAATGATGGTGCCACGATGAAGGTCACTGAGCTCTTCAGGAAGGCCGTTCTACTGCCAATGTTTGTCTATGGAGATTACATGGCTGTGTGCTCGATTTGATACACCTGTCAGCGGCTGAAATAGCCAAATCCACTAATTTGAAGGGGGTGTCCACATTAGAGGTCGGCCGATTAATCGGAATGGCCGATTTTAATTAGGGACGATTTTCAAGTTTTCATAATCTGAAATTGGTATTTTTGGACACCGATTTGGCCGATTTAAAAAAATAAATAAAAAAAAACTATTTAACCAGGCAAGTCGGTTAAGAACACATTCTTATTTTCAATGACGGCCTAGGAACAGTGGGTTCACTGCCTCGTTCAGGGGCAGAACGACAGATTTTTACCTTGTCAGCTCGGGGATTCAATCTTGCAACCTTACAGTTAACTAGTCCAACGCTCTAACCACCTGATTACATTGCACTCCACGAGGAGCAAAGCTGTTACGCGAATGCAGTAAGAAGCCAAGGTAAGTTGCTAGCTAGCATTAAACTTATAATAAACAATCAATCAATCATAATCACTAGTTAACTACACATGGTTGATGATATTACTAGTTTATCTAGCGTGTCCTGCATTGCATATAATCGATGCAACGCAGGGGGATGATTTAACAAAAGCGCGTTTGCGAAAAAAGCACAATCATTGCTGAGTGAAACTTATTATTCACAACTTCCTAGCAACTAACCATAAACTAGTACCTAACCATAAACACCAATGCCTTTCTTAAAATCAATACACAGAAGTATATATTTTTAAACCTGCATATTTAGCTAAAAGAAATCCAGGTTAGCAGGCAATATTAACCAGGTGATATTGTGTCACTTCTCTTGCGTTCATTGCACGCAGAGTCAGTGTATATGCAACAGTTTGGGCCGCCTAATTTGGCTCATTGCGAACTAATTTCCCAGAATTTTATGTAATTATGACATAACATTGAAGGTTGTGCAATGTAACAGCAATATTTAGACTTAGGGATGCCACCCGTTAGATAAAATACCGAACAGTTCCGTATTTCGCTGAAATAATAAACGTTTTGTTTTCGAAATGATAGTTTCCGGAGTCAACCATATTAATGACCTAAGGCTCGTATTTCTGTGTGTTATTATGTTATAATTAAGTCTATGATTTGATAGAGCAGTCTGACTGAGCGGTGGTAGGCACCAGCAGGCTTGTAAGCATTCATTCAAACAGCACTTTCGTGCATTTTGCCAGCAGCTCTTTGTTGTGCTTCAAGCATTACGCTGTTTATGACTTCAAGCCTATCAACTCTCGAGATTAGGCTGGTGTAACAGATATGAAATGGCTAGCTAGTTAGCGGGGTGAGCGCTAATAGCGTTTCAAACATCACTCGCTCTGAGACTTGGAGTAGTTGTTCCCCTTGCTCTACATGGGTAACGTTGCTTCGAGGGTGGCTGTTGTCGATGTGTTCCTGGTTCGAGCCCAGGTAGGAGCGAGACGGAAGCTATACTGTTACACTGGCAATACTAAAGTGCCTATAAGAACATCCAATAGTCAAAGGTTAATGAAATACAAATGGTATAGAGAGAAATAGTCCTATAATTCCTATAATAACTACAACCTAAAACTTCTTCCATGGGAATATTGAAGACACATGTTAAAAGGAACCTCCAGCTTTCATATGTTCTCATGTTCTGAGCAAGGAACTTCAACGTTAGCTTTCTTACATGGCACATATTGCACTTTTACTTTCTTCTCCAACACTTTGTTTTTGTATTATTTAAACCAAATTGAACATGTTTCATTATTTATGAGGCTAAATTGATTTTATTGATGTATTAAGTTAAAATAAGTGTTCATTCAGTATTGTTGTAATTGTCATTATTACAAATCAACAATTTTTTTTAAATCGGTTGATTTGAATCGGTATCAGCTTTTTTTGGGGGTCCTCCAATAATCAGTATCGGCGTTGAAAAATTATAATCGGTCGACCTCTAGTCCACATACTTTTGTATTATATAGTGTATATTTCCCAAAGCTGATCTGTTCTCCCTAGTCAGCGATTTTGTGTTTGTGTGCCAGGTTCCTCCCCCTTTTTTAATGAGTTTAATGCGTTCATGATACCAGAGCAGACTCATTGGAAACCGTCATAACAGCCAAGACGGGGGGGATAACAATAGAGCTTTGACTGGAGCAGTTTGAGTGGCGGCGAGGTTAAACCCGTCCCCCCGGGTTACCTATTTAAATTGTTGACTGTTTTGGCTCATTTTGGGCACCGTGGCTCTGTTGGCCCCTCTGAGTAGTTAAGAACTCCATAGAAAGTGGCAGAATGGAGACCACCATCACTTAGCCCCTCTCTCTCACACACACATACAGTATGCGTACTCACACACACACACACACACACACACACACACATACAGTATGCGTACTCACACACACATACAGTATGCGTACTCCCACACACACACACACACACACACACACACACATCTTTTTTGGATGGCTCCTGAGTGGCACAGCGGTCTAAGCCACTGCATCTCAGTGCTAGAGGGGTCACTACAGACACCCTGGTTCAAGTCCAGGCTGTATCACAACTGGCCGTGATTGGGAGTCCCATATTGGCTCAGCATCATCCCGGTTTGGCCGGTGTAGGCCGTCATTGTAAATAAGAATGTGTTCTTAACTGACTTGCCTAGTTAAATATATATACTTTTTAAATAAATAAATACCAGAGACTGGTGATTATTGTTGTTTTCTTTAATGGAATGCTTGTATCCGTAGCCTGTTTGTCTGTGTTCGTTCTTCATGTTCTCACATGTAGTGCTTTGACAAAACCTCTGTTATCTGACCCAGTTTCTATCTGGGTGCTGTATCAGTTCATTCACCTCCACAGCTGTCCAAAAGAAAACACCAAAGTGACTGGACATAGTTTATTATGCACTGGGTGGTTCGAGCTCTGAATGCTCTAGTTTATTATACACTGGGTGGTTCGAGCTCTGAATGCTCTAGTTTATTATACATTGGGTGGTTCGAGCTCTGAATGCTCTAGTTGATTATACATTGGGTGGTTCGAGCTCTGAATGCTCTAGTTGATTATACACTGGGTGGTTCGAGCTCTGAATGCTCTAGTTGATTATACACTGGGTGGTTTGAGCCCTGAATGCTCTAGTTGATTATACACTGGGTGGTTTGAGCCCTGAATGCTCTAGTTGATACACAGCAGATTGATACCTTACAAGAATAACCTTAATGAGGATAACTTATGTACAGAGAGGACTGAATTATTGACATGACGTTGTGTGAACACTACAGGGAACTGAAGTGAGATTAAGATCTCACCCGAAAGGGATTTGTAATAATCGAGTTAGACACACTTGGTCTCGTTGTGATAGCAGGTAGACTAGTGGTTAGAGCGTTGGGCCAGTAGCTGTAATATTGATTTTTGCATTGTTGGGTTTAGAGCTTGCAAGAAGGACATTTCACTGTACTTGTGCACGTGACATTAAAAACTTGAAACTTATTTGCTCCAGGGTCCCCGTCAATAATGGCAGGGGTCAGGGGGAGTAGGATACGCAAAAAAACACATTTCCATTTCACTCCACACGCTGTACAGGTTACACGCTGTACAGGTTACACGCTGTACAGGTTACACGCTGTACAGGTTACACGCTGTACAGGTTACACGCTGTACAGGTTACACGCTGTACAGGTTACACGCTGTACAGGTTACACGCTGTACAGGTTACACGTTGTACAGGTTACACACTGTACATTTTACACGTTGTACAGGTTACACGCTGTACAGGTTACACGCTGTACAGGTTACACGCTGTACAGGTTACACACTGTACAGGTTACACACTCTACAGGTTACACACTCTACAGGTTACACACTCTACAGGTTACACACTACAGGTGTGTGTGTGTGAAACAGGACACCATATAACCTTATTTGACTTCTGGTTTGGCAAAATGCTCAGAGCAAGTGGCCTCGTTAGATCGCCCATCTGAATCATTGAAGCTGCAACGTTGTTCTTTCTACAATCTTCCATCTTGCCTTAAAGCTCGGACTGCATGAAAGGAGATTATAAGGATTGTGAGCGGTTAACTGGGATGAGTCGGGGGTCGTTTTGGACGGTGGTTAGTTATGTAACTGGTGGGGGCTGTAATCTCACTTTAAAAAAGGTATGCTCACTGAACATATATTTTGATGGCATTACTGGCCCTTTTGAAAGCCTACCATCACCTTTCAGCTTCAGGTCTTCCCTTGCCCTCCTTCTGGTAAAACAGTAAGTTAGGAGTCTCTCTGTGATGCATCCGCAGTGTCAACACACCTCTGGAGGGAGGTCAGATCGATTTGGTTGACCTCATTCTCCCTAATGGTTCATTAGGACACAGCGATGAAGACTCCTTTCCACGCATCCTCCCTTTTCTCCCCTTTCTCTCCATCCTTATCATCCTCCCCATCCTCCCCTTTCTCTCCATCCTCTCCATCCTCCCCTTCAAACCCCATGACACTCACTCGGCCAGCCACTCCTCCCTTACAGGAAATTCCTCACAGTAGCTGAGCAGAGCAAAAGCTGAAGTTGCCACGAATCTCTGCTCTGCTGTGGAAATGGATGAGCTTCTTTGTTGGCTCAGTAGTTTGGCCAAAATATAGACACTTGTTACTGCAGGGAAAGATGCCTCTTTCAAAATAGTTGGGGTCACTTCCTGTACACATTCTTAAAATGTTAGGAAAGAAAACAAACTAATACCATTTTTTTTTCTCTCCAGTGAGTGTTTTTGGATAGGATCACCAGATATGAATTCCTGTGTCATGTTTCCTCAAAGTGAAATAAAAAAATAAAAAAACTTAAAGCATCATTACTAATATTGCATAACAGCCAGATAACAGTAGTGACTCGAAACGGTCAAATATAAACTTTATGGAGATGTGCTGTATGTATATTTAACAACCACAATAAACATCCCCCAAAAAATATTCCCCCTCCCCCCCCCCCCCCCCCCCCCCACAACCAATGACAAAAACAAAAAAACCTGTAATACAAACTTCTCTCTTGGTTTCATTGGTCAGCAACTGTAGAACAACACAGCAAAAAGCTGCACCATCATTCATGCAAGCATATGTGCAAAGTCTGTGTCCGAAAGGCACAGGGCCTGTCTTTGTAGTTGCAATTGTTTTTGCACGCTCCTCAGAGGGAACTTGACTACCCTGGTAGTTCTTCCGAGAAGGTAAACCATGTGGCCCTGTGCCCTCCAAAGAACGCTGGAGGAATCACTGTAAAGAGGGCTTTGAAACCTGTGGGGGGGGAAAAAACACCACCCTGTCCCTGTGAGCCATACACAAGACAGCCGTTGCACTTGTATGCTATATCTATATATTTATGAATGTAAAAGCGATTTAAAGGAATCAGAAGAAAACAAAAAGCCAAGACAGAAGCTGAAATGAATTGCACCTCAGGACAGAGGTCAAGTTGGAGAAAATGCCCGTTTACAAAAATGAAAAAAAAAACAATGTTTTCCTGCGGTTGGTTCTCTCGCTCTTCGAAAAACTGTGGTCTTAGTGGAAGGTGTTTGGGTTGGGTCGGATCATCATGGACACTTTCTTCAGGGAGTAAGCGCCCCCGCGGAACTCGGCCCAGTAGACGCCGTCCTGGTATCGGCTGCGATAGTGCCCGCCCCGGTACCACACGCCATTCAGGTTGGAGTGGGCACAGGCGTTATACCACCAGCCACCCTTCTGGTAATGGGCACAGTTACCTAAAAAAAGAACGATGCAGCTGTAGTCAATGCAAAGTAGAGTCAAATGTATGTTTTTTTTTAAGTTAGTTTAAAAAATATATATACATATAATTAATCTCCGTATTTTACCAAACCCTTTTCCATTTCTTAAATAGTACAGTTGCTTTAAAGCGGAAACATACAGTATGTATACCTCAACCATGCCTTCAAAAGACTTGTACCTGTGATGCCCAAATTCAAACAGCTCTGCCCATGAGGTTTGATCAGAAACTGGTACAGTCTGTCCCACTGTGCAAACCCTCGGGTTAATGCTCTTTGGCAAAGTCCCCCATAGGTGGTATTATTTTAATATTCCTTGTTCCCCCTCATTCTCGGCTCTGAGTTGTTTTGCAGCACTATAGCAACCTGGCCCCATATCCACAAAGCATTTGAGAGAGTAAGAGTGCTGATCTAGGATCAGTCCATATAATCTTATTCATTATGATCTAGGATCAGTCCATATAATCTTATTCATTAGAAACGAGGCAAAACTGATCCTAGATCAGCAGTCCTACTCAGGGATTTTTTTGCTACTGTAATTCTTGGGCAGGCCGCCTAAGCATCCAAACAATGTTCTATATACATTTACGGGATTAAAAAAACAACTTTCATTGTCAACTTAAACGACTAAAACAACATAAGAGAAAGGTAATAGACCTATATATATTTTTTTAAATTAATAATCTTGGAGAACTAAGAATCACCAAAATAAAACTAGATGGTTAGGGAGAATTTAGCAGTATAGATTTTGTTATGTTTGAGCAAAAGAACGTAACATTAGCCATGGCAAAATGTATAGAATTGCGGGACATTAGCTTTAAAGCTGCAATATTTTCTCTCAACCCCATGAAGACATTTTTAGAATTGCAGGCAAAAATGGCCAAGATGGGGGGCCTAAAGTTTCCCAAAAAATTCAGCAGCGCCAACGGGCCAACCGTGCCCTCTACCACGCCCTCCTTGACACGCGCCCTGCCATGCCCCCCCCCCGACACGCGCCCTGCCACGCCCCCCCTGACACGCGCCCTGCCACGCCGCCCCTGACACGCATCCTGCAACGCCCCCCCTGCCACATGCCCTGCCACGGGCCCTGCCACGCCCCCCCCCTGCCACGCCCCCTGCCACGCCCCCCCCCCCCTGCCACGCCGACCACCTTAAGCCCATTTTATTTTACAGAAGAAAGCCCTGCTACTCTGAGATGCTTTGTGAATATGTGGCCTGGTTTTTTGTTCATTGTTTTCTGCAGCAGTGCTAAGCAGGATCTCTGTGGAGAGACTCCAAACATGCAGTGGTCTAAGGGGTTCGATCCTGGGCTGTGTCGCAGCCGACCGTGACCAAGAGACCCATGAGGCGGCGCACAATTGGCCCAGCGTCGTCTGGGTTAGAGGAAGGTTTGGCCGACCGGGATGTCCTTGTCCTCCAGGCGTATGCACGCTGACACGCTCGCCAGCTGTACGGTGTTTCCTCCTACACATTGGTGCGGCTGGCTTCCGGGTTAAGCGAGCAGTGTGTCAAGAAGCAGTGCGGCTTGGTGGGGGCCGTGTTTCGGAGGACTCGTGACTTTCAACCTTCGCCTCTCCTGAGTCTGTACGGGAGTTGCAGCGATGGGACAAGACTGTAACTTCCAATTGGATACCACGAAATTGGGGAGAAAAAAGGGGTTAAAAATTCCAAATTCTTGCTTACAGGAAGGAGACTCTTTAAGGAGAAAACGCATCCTGAATAACACCCGTTTCTACATGTAGACTTTGTTTGCAAATGACTCTTTTCAGAGGTCCTAACGCTACCGGTGTGTCCGTGCCTTAAGACCGGCATAACCTGTCAACGACCTCTTTTTGTGTCTACTTGTGCTGAAATGCACTTAAAATAAGCAAGATATTGTCAAGGAAAACGAGAGCGCTATTAATGCCGGAAGACTTCTGAAAGACGCTGAGAAATGAACAGGGATATTGGGCGGACTTCTGAAAGACACTGAGAAATGAACAGGGATATTGGGCGGACTTCTGAAAGACACTGAGAAATGAACAGGGATATTGGGCGGACTTCTGAAAGACACTGAGAAATGAACAGGGATATTGGGCGGACTTCTGAAAGACGCTGAGAAATGAACAGGGATATTGGGCGGACTTCTGAAGAACAGAGATTTAACAGTGATTTTGGATTCGACCACGTCTGACCCAATGAATGAGAAGACGAAAGTGTCTGAGCTGACTAAGTATGACACACAGTCATGCTGTTGGTTATTGTGTATCCATGAATCACTGTCTGGTAGACTTTCTCTGAGTAATAGCAGCCATCACCAAAGGGTGTAATTCCTTTCTCACCTGTATACACGTCGTGGTCCCTGTCCAGCGTGGTGAACTGCTTGCCGTTGTGCCATGTGAGGGAGTCCCCGGCATTGCCATGGTAGCGACCCACTCTTAGTTTGTAGAAGTCTGCCTCTGCCTCAATACGGAAGCTGGCGTATTCGGCAAAGGTCTTGCGACCGGACCAGTCCTCCAGCATCACCAGAAGCTTGTAGTTGCCCTGGTTGGTCAGCCAGTAGATGTTTTCAAGACCCAGCCAGTATTCACTGTCAATGTTACCAAATCCTTGCTGTGAGAGGGGAGAAGCAGGAGAGAGGGAGGGAGGAGGAGGGGGGGGGGGGGGGTGGGGTATGTTTTAATGCTGCAGATAAGTCTAAATGCTACGTTCAAAGGCATTGACATTCACTATGCCAATGTCCACCCTCCCAAAAACACACACAATGTAGTCTGCACTTGTACGTCTCCCAGTCACCGTTTGTCAAAGATGGCAGAAGGGACTAAAGCATTGTGTGTGACACTGGTATAATGTCAGAGAAAGAGTGGTGGCATAATAGCAGGATGTGTTTAAGACGTCCTCTCCCCTAAAGTCGCTGTGCGTCTGGAACTGTGGCTCACATTTTAAACCACACATGGATTAAATCAGGAGGGAGCACATTACCCTGCCAACTATGAGCCTGTCATTTGTGATTCGGGGTGTTTTTAAGGTGCCTCGTTGCCAGAAGTGAAGAGTGGGTGGTGGGGGGCTTGAAAATGTCTTGTGTTCTTGGACTCAACTTTAAAGGGGAGGTAGGATTTATCCAAATAGGCCAGTCCGACCTCGGTGCTGCAGAATGTGAATCTCTAGCCACTAAACGTTTGGCTCTGTGCTCTTAAGATTACGACATTCTGGTTCAGACCCGTGGCAAATGGAGGAAACCACACTTCATGGATAATAGGACCTTAGGTCATTGAATTGGCTGTACAAAACTTCCCATCGAAACGTAATTTTAATATCGTATCGTGATATCTTGTGTGGACTGTTTGACAGGCTTTGTTCTATCGAATGGTCAAATAATTGAGAAACTCAACAAATGACATTTTGGAACTCTCTGGATTTTATTTTGGGGAGATGATACGGTGACACAATCAAATGGAAATGTTGGAACTGAGAATATATACTGACTCACTTTATTCAATGATAAACGTGTGACCCCCTCAAAGAGTCAATCTCCCGGAATTCTGCTCAGTATTTGATCACATGCCTTGGCATTGGTTTGGTTCTGTTGCTCATGTCCAGTGAAGCTGTTTCTCTTCAATGTGCTTTTCATTTGGCCATGCAAGAGGAGGAATGTGTGTGGACCAATCAAACGCTGGACTCAAATGACCTTTTGCTGTTAATTTTTTAAAATCAGGAACAATGAAGAGCAGTGAAGTACTAGCCTATAGTATGATGGGGCTACCTGGCTGATACTAGCCTATAGTATGATGGAGCTACCTGGCTGATACTAGCCTATAGTATGATGGAGCTACCTGGCTGATACTAGCCTATAGTATGATGGAGCTACCTGGCTGATACTAACCTATATGATGATGGAGCTACCTGGCTGATACTAGCCTATAGTATGATGGAGCTACCTGGCTGATACTAGCCTATAGTATGATGGGGCTACCTGGCTGATACTAGCCTATAGTATGATGGGGCTACCTGGCTGATACTAGCCTATAGTATGATGGGGCTACCTGGCTGATACTAGCCTATAGTATGATGGGGCTACCTGGCTGATACTAGCCTATAGTATGATGGGGCTACCTGGCTGATACTATCCTATAGTATGATGGGGCTACCTGGCTGATACTAGCCTATATGATGGGGCTACCTGGCTGATACTAGCCTATAGTATGATGGAGCTACCTGGCTGATACTAGCCTATATGATGGGGCTACCTGGCTGATACTAGCCTACAGTATGATGGAGCTACCTGGCTGATACTAGCCTATATGATGGGGCTACCTGGCTGATACTAGCCTATAGTATGATGGATCTACCTGGCTGGTACTAGCCTATATGATGATGGGGCTACCTGGCTGATACTAGCCTATAGTATGATGGGGCTACCTGGCTGATACTAGCCTATAGTATGATGGGGCTACCTGGCTGATACTAGCCTATAGTATGATGGGGCTACCTGGCTGATACTAGCCTATAGTATGATGGAGCTACCTGGCTGATACTATCCTATAGTATGATGGGGCTACCTGGCTGATACTATCCTATAGTATGATGGGGCTACCTGGCTGATACTAGCCTATATGATGGGGCTACCTGGCTGATACTAGCCTATAGTATGATGGAGCTACCTGGCTGATACTAGCCTATATGATGGGGCTACCTGGCTGATACTAGCCTACAGTATGATGGAGCTACCTGGCTGATACTAGCCTATATGATGGGGCTACCTGGCTGATACTAGCCTATAGTATGATGGATCTACCTGGCTGGTACTAGCCTATATGATGATGGGGCTACCTGGCTGATACTAGCCTATAGTATGATGGGGCTACCTGGCTGATACTAGCCTATATGATGATAGGGCTACCTGGCTGATACTAGCCTATATGATGATGGGGCTACCTGGCTGATACTAGCCTATAGTATGATGGGGCTACCTGGCTGATACTAGCCTATAGTATGATGGATATACCTGGCTGGTACTAGCCTATATGATGATGGGGCTACCTGGCTGATACTAGCCTATAGTATGATGGGGCTACCTGGCTGATACTAGCCTATATGATGGGGCTACCTGGCTGATACTAGCCTATAGTATGATGGAGCTACCTGGTTGATACTAGCCTATAGTATGATGGAGCTACCTGGCTGATACTAACCTATATGATGATAGGGCTACCTGGCTGATACTAGCCTATAGTATGATGGGGCTACCTGGCTGATACTAGCCTATAGTATGATGGGGCTACCTGGCTGATACTAGCCTATAGTATGATGGAGCTACCTGGCTGATACTATCCTATAGTATGATGGGGCTACCTGGCTGATACTATCCTATAGTATGATGGGGCTACCTGGCTGATACTAGCCTATATGATGGGGCTACCTGGCTGATACTAGCCTATAGTATGATGGAGCTACCTGGCTGATACTAGCCTATATGATGGGGCTACCTGGCTGATACTAGCCTACAGTATGATGGAGCTACCTGGCTGATACTAGCCTATATGATGGGGCTACCTGGCTGATACTAGCCTATAGTATGATGGATCTACCTGGCTGGTACTAGCCTATATGATGATGGGGCTACCTGGCTGATACTAGCCTATAGTATGATGGGGCTACCTGGCTGATACTAGCCTATATGATGATAGGGCTACCTGGCTGATACTAGCCTATATGATGATGGGGCTACCTGGCTGATACTAGCCTATAGTATGATGGGGCTACCTGGCTGATACTAGCCTATAGTATGATGGATATACCTGGCTGGTACTAGCCTATATGATGATGGGGCTACCTGGCTGATACTAGCCTATAGTATGATGGGGCTACCTGGCTGATACTAGCCTATATGATGATGGGGCTACCTGGCTGATACTAGCCTATATGATGATGGGGCTACCTGGCTGATACTAGCCTATAGTATGATGGGGCTACCTGGCTGATACTAGCCTATATGATGATAGGGCTACCTGGCTGATACTAGCCTATAGTATGATGGGGCTACCTGGCTGATACTAGCCTATAGTATGATGGGGCTACCTGGCTGATACTAGCCTATAGTATGATGGGGCTACCTGGCTGATACTAGCCTATAGTATGATAGGGCTACCTGGCTGATACTAGCCTATAGTATGATGGGGCTACCTGGTTGATACTAGCCTATATGATGATGGGGCTACCTGGCTGATACTAGCCTATATGATGATAGGGCTACCTGGCTGATACTAGCCTATAGTATGATGGGGCTACCTGGCTGATACTAGCCTATATGATGATAGGGCTACCTGGCTGATACTAGCCTATATGATGATAGGGCTACCTGGCTGATACTAGCCTATATGATGATAGGGCTACCTGGCTGATACTAGCCTATATGATGATAGGGCTACCTGGCTGATACTAGCCTATATGATGATAGGGCTACCTGGCTGATACTAGCCTATAGTATGATGGGGCTACCTGGCTGATACTAGCCTATAGTATGATGGGGCTACCTGGTTGATACTAGCCTATAGTATGATGGGGCTACCTGGCTGATACTAGCCTATATGATGATAGGGCTACCTGGCTGATACTAGCCTATAGTATGATGGGGCTACCTGGCTGATACTAGCCTATATGATGATAGGGCTACCTGGCTGATACTAGCCTATATGATGATAGGGCTACCTGGCTGATACTAGCCTATATGATGATAGGGCTACCTGGCTGATACTAGCCTATAGTATGATGGAGCTACCTGGCTGATACTAGCCTATATGATGATAGGGCTACCTGGCTGATACTAGCCTATAGTATGATGGGGCTACCTGGCTGATACTAGCCTATAGTATGATGGGGCTACCTGGTTGATACTAGCCTATAGTATGATGGGGCTACCTGGCTGATACTAGCCTATATGATGATAGGGCTACCTGGCTGATACTAGCCTATAGTATGATGGGGCTACCTGGCTGATACTAGCCTATATGATGATAGGGCTACCTGGCTGATACTAGCCTATATGATGATAGGGCTACCTGGCTGATACTAGCCTATAGTATGATAGGGCTACCTGGCTGATATTCATTACAACCTCAATCACAAAGATAGGTCTGTGTTAACATTCGTGGGCACAGCGCAGTGAATGTATTGCTTACTTCCTGTCCTCTCTATAGGGAAGAAACTCCCCTTGTTGACGTCTCCTAGTGGAGCTGTGTTGTGCTCTTTTTAGTTTATCTTGATTCAATCCCTCAGATAGGAAAAGCTGTTTTCACTGCCTGTTCTATCTGGGCCTCAAACAGTGAATCTACTGTTCTACGCAAGACCTTTTACCTTGTAAGTGTCCCAGTTCCTGAAGAAGTTGACGGAGCCGTCCTGGCGTCTCTGAATGACTGTCCAGCCGCCGGGGTCGTGCCTCTGGTCACACCACACCTGCATCAACCGGTTGGCGTTCTCAGGCTTGACCAGGTACATGCCACTGGTGGCGTGACCCTCCTCTAGAGCAGCAAGGCAGTCCTTGAAAGGCCCTGCGAAAAGAGGTCACGATGTAAGTAGTAGTCATGCGAAACAAATGGTTCAAGGGTTGAAAGCTTGTGGTTAAACACAGCTGGGGGAAATGTTTTCCATGGGATGATGTGGTCAAGCATGGTCCAGGGAGCTATTGTGCTCCCTCCTGGGTTTCCTCCTTTTAGTTTATCAGAACCCTGATTCGAATGATTGCTGGGAAAAGTTGCCTAGCTTACTCCACTCTCTCAACCCTCCAGCTGAGCTCAATCTCTTCTAATAACCCTGGAAACCGGTTCCCATTTGCTCATCCACTAAGCTGACTATCTCCATAGTATAGCTTCTTATTCTGTGGTTACACAGTTCTTTTAGAAATCCTGGGGCTCCCAAGTTTTTTTTTTCTTGCTGGGAAAAACTCTGTTTTAAGGCCTAGAATTGACTTTGGCTGCAGTTTGGGATGGGAGGGGGGCATAGCTGCCGGGAGGCTGACGCAGGCCAAGAACAACACTGGCATGAGGGCTGCGGAGAGAGGTAAGCGCTTTACTGGCATACAGTAGCCTGTAGATTATCAGGTACTCTAAAGTTTCTCTTGGAAATAGCACAGCTGTTAATATCATTTTATTGGGCATATGTTCCTTTATCCTGGTGACGCCGATTTACTTTGCCCGAGTGCTGACTAAAGGGGAAACCCTCTAATGTTGAGGTGCACTGGAAACGTCTATGATAAACCCTCGTCTCGTCATTTCAGGAAGAAACATTTGACCAAACCTGGCAAAGATTTGTCTCCACATGAGGTAAATGTATTTTACATGAGAAATGTCCAAAATGTCACTGTAGACCACTGCAGTAATTGACATGACCTTGTATTTAAATATTCAGCTTGTTTTTTTTTTTTTGGAGGTGTCAGACTGTCCCTTCCCACCCGTCTAGTTAGCAGTGTTTATGCAAACATTGCTATCCTACGACATCATTTCCTGCTGGCACTCAGTGACTGTTTAGGATTTTTTTTTTCCCGGTTCAACCTGAGTGATAATTGCTGTTTTTATGATGACTCCATGTCTAGCAGGATAGCGTGTGTTCAACAACTTTAAGTGTTCAATTCATATTGGACAGGAGTGCTGGGAACCACACATAATGGTGTCTGGTCCGTAATAAAAATCACATGGATCAGAGAGGAGCATTATCCCCAGCCAAGCTGAGACTTTCTTGGAACTATAAATTGTAATCTGGGCATAGTCAAATAGTTGTGAATTTTCTATCACAACTCTAATTGTGTGTGTGTGTGTGTGTGTGTGTGTGTGTGTGTGTGTGTGTGTGTGTGTGTGTGTGTGTGTGTGTGTGTGTGTGTGTGTGTGTGTGTGTGTGTGTGTGTGTGTGTGTGTGTGTGTGTCCTCATCTGGGAGCACTGAGAGAACTCCTGTGGGTGTTGTCGCAAGGCAGTTATTTCTAATGATGCCCACACACAACGTGTGGCATGGTGGCAGAGAGCTAAATCACCGTAACCCACACGCTCCCTCCCCTTAACACTAGAACCGCCATAGGCCAACTGCCACTGACGTTTAATTTTGTAAATAATTTTAAAAATGCCCCTTTTAAAAAAAGCTAAGTCCTTCCCTGAATTTAACAAAATGTTTGTATTTTACGTTTTACGTAGGACATGGGTACCCAGCCAGGCTCTAAGACAATGTGCTGTAGGACGTTGGTGCCCAGCCAGGCGCTAAGACAATGTGCTGTAGGACATTGGTACCCAGCCAGGCTCTAGGACAATGTTCTGTAGGATGTTGGTACCCAGCCAGGCTCCAAGACAATGTGCTGTAGGACGTTGGTGCCCAGCTAGGCGCTAAGACAATGTGCTGTAGGACATTGGTACCCAGCCAGGCTCTAAGACAATGTGCTGTAGGATGTGGTACCCAGCCAGGCTCCAAGACAATGTGCTGTAGGATGTGGTACCCAGCCAGGCTCCAAGACAATGTGCTGTAGGACGTTGGTGCCCAGCTAGGCGCTAAGACAATGTGCTGTAGGACATTGGTACCCAGCCAGGCTCTAAGACAATGTGCTGTAGGATGTGGTACCCAGCCAGGCTCCAAGACAATGTGCTGTAGGATGTGGTACCCAGCCAGGCTCCAAGACAATGTGCTGTAGGATGTGGTACCCAGCCAGGCTCCAAGACAATGTGCTGTAGGACGTTGGTGCCCAGCCAGGCTCTAAGACAATGTGCTGTAGGACCTTGGTACCCAGCCAGGTGCTAATGAGTCTCTCTCTCCTCACTGAATGGGTGATAATTGTGCATGTTACTTCACAATTTAGTTTAAATTAGGCCCAACTGAATGATATGGAGGGTGAAACAGTTGATTTAATTTAGAAAAACAATAGGCTGATGAGTTTGTGTTATCCTTATTTTTTTAGCGTCGGCGCTCATGTTTATAAATATTTTGACCACGCTCCTTGTGGGTTGATACCATTTTCTTTTACGTTATACTTGGGAAAAAAACAAGCTTTTACGGGACTATAACTCTATTAATAATCACATTTATTCTAAAGGGAAACAAAGACATACATGTTACAGTAGGCCTTTAGAATAATGCGAAACATATCCTTGACTCTATCCAAGTTGATGAGCATTGGGAAGCAAACGATTCCAGTCGGCCTGTGAAGCCGGCCCATTGAAGCTACACCTAAACTTATTTCACACATAATAAGACAAGATTACATTGATAATAGTCTGAATTACAATATTATCAGTTGTACCATTTGTGCACCTTGTAGACAGATGCTTGTGCACCTTGTGGATTGACGTGCATCTGATGCTTAGTCTGATGGGGACGCCCGGCAACGTTCTCTACGTTCTCTAGCAGGTACTGATAGGCTGAAAGGCCAGGTGCTGCTACTGTTAAAGGGCGTGGTTTATTTCACACTTTTGACCAATCAGTGTAAATCATGATGTAACCACTCTTAGAGCGGTCTCTCCACTGTTTAGGAGAACACGGGGAACATTTAAAACATGGCCTGAGGTAATTCAAGCTGTAGTCGAGCTCTGCGGGAAGCTCACTGTCACCTACTGCCAATGAAAATGGGCCAGACAAATCTAATTTGTCTTCTCTTTCGCTTTCCCCCCAGGCCCTTGCGGATACACTCTGGTTCCTAGCATACAGATCTGCTCCTGTATTTATGAGCTGATGCTTCCGCTTTACTTTCTTCTCCTCTCTCTACTGATTTAATGCCCACTGTGGAGAACTCCTGGTCGGACAGAAACTGAAGGCTGTAAGGACTACTGTGTGTGTGTGGAGGGGAGGGGACCCTAAATGCAGGCATATGTCTGCATTTGATATCCCCTAAGCAGTCTCTCGCTCCCAGCTTGTTGTCGATCAACTCCAGGAGGCTCATGTAACTGCAGTTACTTCACCTTTTTTTTTCAGTGGCGTATCGCAGTTTTGCAAGGCCCCCCGTTTTTAGGGGAAAACCACTAACTTCCTGCAATTACCCCCAAAATTCCCATAAGGCAATTTTCTATTTATTTCAGTTTTATAGCTAATCTCATGCTATACTACAAATGTTACCACGAGGTTGAGAGAAAATGTAAAATTTAAGATAATTTACTGTAATCCTAAATGGTTTTGTCCTGGTTAATAATGTGTTCATATGCTATCTGGAGAGGGGGGTCTGCAGGCAGGGAGTGGTACACCAGTGTCTCTTTTCCTATATTAAAACCAGCCCCTATCTAATACTGGTCTGGCTTCTATGAAAACCAGCCCCTATCTAATACTGGTCTGGCTTCTATGAAAACCAGCCCCTATCTAATACTGGTCTGGCTTCTATGAAAACCAGTCCCTATCTAATACTGGTCTGGCTTCTATGAAAACCAGTCCCTATCTAATACTGGTCTGGCTTCTATGAAAACCAGCCCCTATCTAATACTGGTCTGGCTTCTATGAAAACCAGTCCCTATCTAATACTGGTCTGGCTTCTATGAAAACCAGCCCCTATCTAATACTGGTCTGGCTTCTATGAAAACCAGTCCCTATCTAATACTGGTCTGGCTTCTATGAAAACCAGCCCCTATCTAATACTGGTCTGGCTTCTATGAAAATCAGCCCCTATCTAATACTGGTCTGGCTTCTATGAAAACCAGTCCCTATCTAATACTGGTCTGGCTTCTATGAAAACCAGCCCCTATCTAATACTGGTCTGGCTTCTATGAAAACCAGCCCCTATCTAATACTGGTCTGGCTTCTATGAAAACCAGCCCCTATCTAATACTGGTCTGGCTTCTATGAAAACCAGCCCCTATCTAATACTGGTCTGGCTTCTATGAAAACCAGCCCCTATCTAATACTGGTCTGGCTTCTATGAAAACCAGCCCCTATCTAATACTGGTCTGGCTTCTATGAAAACCAGCCCCTATCTAATACTGGTCTGGCTTCTATGAAAACCAGCCCCTATCTAATACTGGTCTGGCTTCTATGAAAACCAGCCCCTATCTAATACTGGTCTGGCTTCTATGAAAACCAGCCCCTATCTAATACTGGTCTGGCTTCTATGAAAACCAGCCCCTATCTAATACTGGTCTGGCTTCTATTAATGGCTTCTATCATTATAGATTAATAGCCGTTCTGTGTTTGCTGTGCAGTTGTCCCCCCCCCCCCCCCCCCCCCCCCAACGTATCTCTCTCTCTCCTTCTCTCTCCCTGCTTATATCCCCGCTTTAATTTCCTTGGTTGGAAAGGTGTTGTCATTTTCATAGACCCGGGGGGCTCAAATCCTCCTCACACCTTGTGAATCAGTGGGTTGCTAGATTCTTTCCACTGTGTCTGCCAGCTCGCTCCTGAGAAGCTCTCCACTGCCAGACTGCCAGACTGCCAATGCAATTGAAATGATAAGCTTTCGTTAAACCCCTCTCCTCCTGCAGGAGTGCAAGGGGGGCATCGACATGTCTCTTCAAGAACAAGGGATTCGTTATTAAGATGGACTAATCCAGTCTGTTGACAAATTGTTTCCAGTTGTCATTAATTCCCTCTACCTGAATATATATAATCCTTACTTACTGGGAAACAGATATTTTCACACCTTACAGTTCAGCTGCTGCTCCAGTTTCAACTGTTCTGCCTTATTATTATTATTATTATTATTATTATTATTATTATTATTATTATTATTATTCGACCATGCTGGTAATTTATCAACATTTGAACATCTTGGCCATGTTCTGTTATAATCTCCACCCGGCACAGCCAGAAGAGGACTGGCCACCCCACATAGCCTGGTTCCTCTTCTAGGTTTCTTCCTAGGTTTTGGCCTTTCTAGGGGAGTTTTTCCCTAGCCACCGTGCTTCTACACCTGCATTGCTTGCTGTTTGGGGTTTTTAGGCTGGATTTCTGTACAGCACTTTGAGATATCAGCTGATACACGAAGGGCTATATAAATACATTTGATTTGATTTTCTTGTGGATTTTAAAGATGCTCTAAAGTTGTAGAAAACAAATAGTGATCAGTTGTGCAACATCATTATAGTGGTAGCATTTGTAAAGGCACAACAATAGTAGTAATATAATTCATTTCGCTATGGATTAAGCAGAGACTGCAAAAACCCACAAACATCTTTAAAATCTCGACAGGGATTATTACTATGATCCCCAGGGCTCTACTTTCCACAGAGGTTAAGATATCCCAGAGCCTGACATTATACTTTCCACAGAGGTGTAAAATATCCCAGAGCCTGACAAATTCTACTTTCCACAGAGGTGTAAAATATCCCAGAGCCTGACAAATTATACTTTCCACAGAGGTGTAAAATATCCCAGAGCCTGACATTATACTTTCCACAGAGGTTAAGATATCCCAGAGCCTGACAAATTATACTTTCCACAGAGGTTAAGATATCCCAGAGCCTGACATTATACTTTCCACAGAGGTTAAGATATCCCAGAGCCTGACAAATTATACTTTCCACAGAGGTTAAGATATCCCAGAGCCTGACATTATACTTTCCACAGAGGTGTAAAATATCCCAGAGCCTGACAAATTATACTTTCCACAGAGGTTAAGATATCCCAGAGCCTGACAAATTATACTTTCCACAGAGGTGTAAAATATCCCAGAGCCTGACATTATACTTTCCACAGAGGTGTAAAATATCCCAGAGCCTGACAAATTATACTTTCCACAGAGGTGTAAAATATCCCAGAGCCTGACAAATTCTACTTTCCACAGAGGTGTAAAATATCCCAGAGCCTGACAAATTCTACTTTCCACAGAGGTGTGGATGTATGTCATTTACTGTTTTACATGGACAGTACTGAGAGGGTGTTTTAAGTTGTGTTAGCATATTCTGTTGAGTGAAGGGTGTTGCTGGAATATGACAGCAATTCTGCTGTAGGTGCATTTTTTATTTATTTTTTTGCTGCCCCAAAACGATCATTTTCTCTATCAAACATTTTCTTTTCCTCTCTAAGTATTAGTTCTGACCTTGCGGCAGACTTACTCACCTGTTGCATACTACCAATCGAACACTCAACATACTCTTGAATGCCCCACGGCTTCTACGTAGTGATGAAAAGCACCATCCCAACACATTTCATCCCTAAGTGGATGCTGAAAGATATGTGTTTGTGTGCTCAAATTTGTTTGCAAGTTGTTGAAACATTATATATTTTTTTAAATGGGGTTAAACCAATTTGTCCCATTTTCAGGCGTTGGAGACACTCCACCAGTACCTGTCAAACAGAAGCTACCGAGATTATCTGAAAGCCATGTGGGAATGCTGCCACCATTTTGTATTCAATCATCTGTACAGTGTCTCCTGGTTGTCAAAAAAAAAAACCCAGGGTTGATTTTAGGCTTTTTTTTGCACTGAGACGATGCTCTGCATGCTCCTAACCCTCAGCAGTCAGCGATTTGTGTGTGCGGTTCTGCTCTCTGCATCCCCACCAAGGGGATCCTTCTGTTCACTTTCAAAATATGGTTATCCAGCCCTAAGAAATCATGGTTCAGATGCCGCGATCTTCAGATCCTGGATTGGGATGAGCAGTCACAAGGAAGAGTTTATGTTTTCCCGGGTTAGGGTCAACTTTGCATTTTATTTTATTTGTTGCCTGTTAATTTATGCCTGTATTCTTTTCAGAGGAAATGTCAGACTCATTACTCTTCTCAGCCTAATCCCATTTTTAAGTCTGCAGTGTATTGAGACATACGGGCCGCTTCGGGACAATGCACGGCTCAAGTAAATATTGTTGAGGTGTGTTTAGATGAGCCGCTAGCCAAGACCCTTTCCAGAGTCTCGCTGTGTATGCCTGTCAGCTTTTTCCCCCTGTCTTGAGGATTTGTGAGGAGTGAAAGTGATTTGTTCTGTGTCACAGCAGGATGGATAAATGTACCTCTCTTATGCTTCTGTGACTGAGCAAACTGTATTTTCTTTGGCATGTAGGAACTCTTTAGTCGGAGGCAGACACTTACGAAAAGCTGTCTAGAACAATTTACGAGCTGTATAATTAATGAAACTATTATTTCCATAAATCTGCTGTGAAACCTCATCGAGAGGAGAAGTTTTTACCTTGGAGTGTGCTGTTCATACATTCTCCCTTTCGGATTGACACATCGCTATGGTCACATGGACATAGTGTAAGGCTATGGTCACATGGACATAGTGTAAGGCTATGGTCACATGGACATAGTGTAAGGCTATGGTCACATGGACATAGTGTAAGGCTATGGTCACATGGACATGGTGTACAGGCCTTGGCACGAGCTCCCTTTTGAAGATTATAACTGAATAAACTTTTCTTGAGTTTACTGACTTCTCGGACAAGTTGAGTTACTGCTACTGTTTAACCTCATTAATAACACCGTAGCGGGAGAGAAGGGGGGGGGATCAGAAGGGGAAGGTACTCACCTGAGGGCTTGTTTGTGGTGGATGGCTGGTTAGTGCCGGGGAAGATACTCACCTGAGGGCTTGTTTGTGGTGGATGGCTGGTTAGTGCCAGGGAAGATACTCACCTGAGGGCTTGTTTGTGGTGGATGGCTGGTGAGTGCCGGGGAAGATACTCACCTGAGGGCTTGTTTGTTGTGGATGGCTGGTGAGTGCCGGGGAAGATACTCACCTGAGGGCTTGTTTGTGGTGGATGGCTGGTGAGTGCCGGGGAAGATACTCACCTGAGGGCTTGTTTGTTGTGGATGGCTGGTGAGTGCCACTGGGCATGGTGGGCAGCGGAGGTGGCAACGCTTTGGAGTTCTGGTCGCTCTGGATTTCATTGGTGATCTGGTTGCTGCGGGTGTATGTGGGTGGATGGTAGGGTTTACTAGCCACTGGTGGCGCTACCGGCCTCTGCTGCGTAGGTTGCTGTGGCAACACGGGGGGCTGAGGGCGAACAGGACGAGACCTTTCTCTCTCTCCCCCGTACGAGTGGCCCCCTCGGCGGCAATGCTGCTCCAACTGCACGATGATGGCGCTCTGGTTGCCGGCGAGGGCGGATAAGTGCTGGTACTTGTGCTCCAGGTCACGGTAGCGCGAAGCCAGCCGACCCATCTCAGAGGTGTGGTTGAGCACGCGGTTCTCCAGCTGAGACACCTCCAGGGCGTTGTCGCGTTTGCGGATGATCTCGTGTAGCAGCTGCATGTAGAGTTGCGTGACGCGAGCGTTCATGTTGCGGCTCTCCTTGCGCAGGAGCTTGACCTCGTTGACGATGCCGCCGTCCACCTCCACCAGCTGCTGCAGCGACTCCATCTGTCGCCGCTGCTTCTGAAGCTCGCCGTTCAGTAGCTCCAGCTCCTGTTTGTTGACCCGGTTCTCTAGGAGGCTGTCGGGCTCCTTGGAGTTAACGCAGATGGCGCCGGTTTGCTTCTGCTGGGGGACGATAAAAGTGTAGGAGCACTTGTCTACTTGCGAGGAGGCGTCCGCTGACGCAGCACGCTTGGTGCGTCCGGCGAAGAGGAACTCCCGCTCCAGAACCTCATCTATGCTCTCCAACTCCTCGGCCTCCGCCTGCAGTGTGGAGCCCGGCCCGCAGACCAGCAGCAGCACCAGAGGAAAAACCACAGGGAGAATCATACTGCAGTCCGTAGCACCCTTACAAGAATGGTCTCTGTTTTTGAAAAATAAGAGAGAAGAGGAGAAAAAATAATCAAGTCTGTTCCTCTCCCAACAACATTCATTGACAACAGACATTCAGTGTAGAAATGTATATTGAAGCAAGTCAGTTTTGAGAAGTTTTAGTGAAAGCACTCCACTAAAGCCATGCCCTGCTCGTAAAATACGGTTGTCTAATTTTCATTGGCACCCTCTGCATAGAAACAGTAACCAACACAAGGAGATTTACGTTCCATCACTATCACACATTCCCGGTCAGCTATCTCAGGTGTTCTACCCGGCCTGATGAATCCCATTTTGAACTGAGAAAACTAAACCAGTGGGTTTATTGGAAGGCGTTTTGCTTCATCTGAATAGAGAACTTGTCAAACTACGACAGGTTTAGACGACATTATTCACCACAGACGGATGATGGCAAATCTAAAAGATCTTCTGGTCACGTCAATTATTGCCCTGGCAAGCGCTGTGAAGCAATTATCTATCATTATTGTCAACACCCCCCCCCCCCCCCAAAAAAGTATTTATTCTGCTAATCTAGTCATCCTAAAGCAGGTGTAGCATGAACAAAATGTCCTATTTGGAAAGCAGACTGAATTGACAAGAGTCAATAATACTAATAATCCCTTACCTTGTATTTAACGCGTGGTCCTTGGTGGCGCTGGATTACAGATTAGAGATTAAGGTTAGGTTAGGGTTTATTGGAAGGCGTTTTGGTTGAGGATGCACTAATGGAAGGTGAGGATTGTGTTCTACCACCTCAAGGTCTGCTTCGCATCAGAGTATAAACACTTGCATGCATTGAAATCCCATGTCTCCTGGAGCCTCTTTATCTACCTCTTATCTACCTCTGGCATCAAAATATACATTATCACTTGGAGTAATTATCCAAATAGCTCGATATATCCTGCAAAGGGTGTTTAGAAGGAATGTCTCTGTGTTAAGATCAACTACTGGTTGGCATGGAGCCTAGCTACATTCTGTTAGTGTTGGACTAGTAACCGAAAGGTTGCTGGATCGAATCCCCGAGCTGACATGGTAAAAATCTGTCGTTCTGACCCTGAACAAGGCAGTTGTGGGGACCAACTCCATATTAATGCCCATGATTTTGGAATGAGATGTTCAACGAGCAGGTGTCCACACACTGTTGGTCATTGTTGGGGCGGCAGGGTAGCCTTGTGGTTAGAGTGCAAGTTCAAATCCCTGAGCTGACAAGGTACAAATCTGTCGTTCTGCCCCTGAACAGGCCTGTTCCTAGGCCGTCATTGAAAATAAGAGTTAGTTCTTAACTGACTTGCCTGACTTGCCTAGTTAAATAAAGGTAAAATAAATGTGTTTTTTGGGATAGGTGACTTTCTTTTCCCCGGGTTAGGGGAAATTTTGATTTGAGACTGGATTGGGAAGTTTTGACTCCAGTGCTGTCATTTTGCTGGGCGTGGTCTCATTCATGAGTGACAGCTTGTACACGTTCTCATATGTACAGGTGATGCTTTTCAGCCTTGTTACTTTGGAAATATCCTCCAACCCACCTGCACCCATCTGTCCCTGATTTGACTTGAACCTCGAATAGCAAGTCATATCACATGGTCATGCCATTTGCTTTTAAGTGTGACCTCACTCTTTTCCATTTTAGCAGACTTTTATTAGCCTACTGTAGCTGGAATTTCTATAGGGGGCCTTCGGCCAATTAAAAATGTCTATAAGCTTTGCTTCCATTTAAGTTTGCATTGTTGTGTGACACAATTAGACTTTAATGGAAGCGTTTGTTGTTTTATTGCTTTTGACCAATTACAACAGTTGGTTGTGGCCATGGTTACATGCATAGTTAAAAAAAAAAATGGCATTCTAAATTGTGAGTACCTTCCCCCGAGATAATGCAACGTGTGTGTGTGTGTCCTCGGCCAGGTATGGTGAGGCCTTACCCTCGTCTGACTCCCCTTCCAGCGGGATAGGAATTACTTCACTGCAGAACACAATTGTTATTTTACCTTCTGTATGTGTGGGTCGTTGCCTGCTGTGTGTGTGGGGGTCGTTGCCTGCTGTGTGTGTGGGTCGTTGCCTGCTGTGTGTGTGGGGGTCGTTGCCTGCTGTGTGTGTGGGTCGTTGCCTGCTGTGTGTGTGGGTCGTTGCCTGCTGTGTGTGTGGGTCGTTGCCTGCTGTGTGTGTGTGGGTCGTTGCCTGCTGTGTGTGTGTGGGTCGTTGCCTGCTGTGTGTGTGTGTGTGGGTCGTTGCCTGCTGTGTGTGTATGTGTGGGTCGTTGCCTGATGTGTGTGTGTGTGTGGGTCGTTGCCTGCTGTGTGTGTGTGTGGGTCGTTGCCTGCTGTGTGTGTGGGTCGTTGCCTGCTGTGTGTGTGTGGGTCGTTGCCTGCTGTGTGTGTGTGTGTGTGTGTGGGTCGTTGCCTGCTGTGTGTGTGTGTGTGTGTGGGTCGTTGCCTGCTGTGTGTGTGTGTGTGGGTCGTTGCCTGCTGTGTGTGTGTGTGTGTGGGTCGTTGCCTGCTGTGTGTGTGGGTCGTTGCCTGCTGTGTGTGTGTGGGTCGTTGCCTGCTGTGTGTGTGTGGGTCGTTGCCTGCTGTGTGTGTGTGTGTGTGGGTCGTTGCCTGCTGTGTGTGTGTGTGTGGGTCGTTGCCTGCTGTGTGTGTGTGTGTGTGGGTCGTTGCCTGCTGTGTGTGTGTGGGTCGTTGCCTGCTGTGTGTGTGTGGGTCGTTGCCTGCTGTGTGTGTGTGTGTGTGGGTCGTTGCCTGCTGTGTGTGTGTGTGTGTGGGTCGTTGCCTGCTGTGTGTGTGTGTGTGGGTCGTTGCCTGCTGTGGTGTGTTGGTCATTACCTTCTGTGGGTATTTTAAATAGGTTATCATTTTGTGGCCATCAGAGGGACCCTTGTCTAGCAGCTAGAGGAAATTACTAGAGAATACTTTCGCAAGGCACTGTATATTTCACGATGCATTAAATCACCATAACCTTCAGCTTTGAAGGTGTATTGATATTTAACAAAGCCTTTTAACTCGTTGAGCGTTAAGCGACCTACACCTGTTATGCTCCGTCTAAAATACCTGCAACTTCAACCCTGTTGCTAACTTCATCAATCCCTATTCTGTTTAACAGGCTACATTTACTCTGCCCTCTACCAAAGATTATCTAATTATATTAAAGATAGCCGAGTGACCGCTCTAACAGTGGAAATGCATGTCCTCAATGATTGATTGAAGGCGGGTGAGATCAGGTGGAACCATTCTAGCCAATGAGAGGGCAGATACACGTGTGAACAAACTGTTTTTTCTCAGTTGACGAAATACACATGTGCATCCACTTATATCAGTGCATTTGTAACAGCCTAAAACAATACAAAACTTCTATTCAATCAGTTAAGCCTCACGTGATTCAACACTCTCTGATAGACCTCAGTACATAAAAAGGGTTTATCTCACATAGTAAATCCTCTTGCTTCACCTCTTCCTCTCGGCCTCTACCTTGTTAGCAGGTCATATTTATTCTGCCCTCTACCTAACCCTCTAACTTGTCAATGATCACAAGGCGAGCCCCTAAAGTTGTCCGCATGCTTCCCAGACAAAACAGTCCAGTAGTGTTTTTGTGCATATGTTATGACATTTTGTGAATTTTTTTGTTTTTGTTTTTTGACTTCGGTGAGTTTTTTTTCCTGCTGTTCAGGCACATTTTATTTTTTTCCTGGAGGCAAGCCGAAGTTCGTAACCGAAGTCTACGCCCCTTCGTCAGTGATTGGTCAACGGTATGGATTCTTCAATAGTCTTTTTTTTGGCATTGAACAAGACTCGTTTTCATGCACATTTCTTCATTTAAAAAAATACTGCACCAAACGTTTGATGTAAAATTGCGTGACTAAGATCTCTTCGGCAAAAATACCAACATGAAATGACAGATTTCTTAAATTACCTTAGATTAATACTGACTATTTTGAGGAAGTGTATACTGGCTAAGGCATCTCAAAACAGATAAACAGTACTATTGCCATAAAAAAATATCAAAAAATTAAGCAAATGTGTTTTAAGCGAGCACACTTGTTCAGTTCGGCTAGCCAGGTTTGACTAGACACCAGCCGAACTGAGGCATGCTGATACCTAGTGGTTCTATGACTACCACCCTCCGACCTCTTTCGCTCGACCTGTCTGTTAAACGTGTTCCAAAAGATCTGTCAGGGTCTCACCCAAACCACACCAGAGCTTTCACATTCATGACTCTGGCACATTTTGTATTTTTTTTACAATGGAAAAAAAACATTGACATTTTGTGTTTCTAGTTGAGCTTGAGTTTTTCTGGGCTTTTGAAAGCATTTTCAGTTTTTACTCGGCCACAGTGCATCATTAAAGATGGGGGTTTGCTGTGCCAACCCCCTCCCCCGGGAAGTACGAGAGAAAATCATGCAAAAAGACCTCAGTGGAATTGGACAAGGGAGTTTTCCCTTAGCAAGATATAATGATGTAACGGTCAATTAGCCATTTTTCACATTCTCTGTTTTGTTGGTGCGTTTGTGTAAATAAATAACTTGATGCCTCAGTGTCATGCTCACAACGCTACAGGCTCTTATTTCCTCATACGTTCAACACACACGCCAATGCAAACCTAGCGACCCCACTTTGATCCAAACAGGACAGTGCTCTGCAGAACCCGTTCCACCCATCCCTCTTCATAGTGTCCATTCGAGGCTCTTAGACATGCTCTTATGAGAGCATTGGGGAAACTAGTAGCCCAACCCACGTCAAAGAAGAATGTCGGAGTGTCGGTTATCAGCCAGACTACTACCCTGACTCCTTGTTATTAGGGTGCTGTCAACTAGGGTCAGGCCAAACACACACACACACACAAACACACACACACACACACACGATTCTGGAATGAGTGACATGCACTTCCCTCTTTGTTTCCCCGTTCTCGTATTTCCTCAGAAAGATCCTGTCTGAGCGTGGATAAGAAGTGTCATTCAATTCCCCTCAGCTGTTCGTATCACTTTTACCCAAACATCACTCCCTCCCTCCCTCCCCTCCCACACAATCAATCAAATGTATTTATAAAGCCCTTTTTTTCAGCCGATGTCACAAAGTGCTGAACAGAAACCCAGCCTAACCCCTCCCACACACACACACACACACACACACACACACACACACACACACACACACACAGCAAGAAAGGAGCCCCAGCAGCCGGGGATGAGAGACTGGCTCGTCTGCACCACAACAAGAAAAACAGACGACAGCGTCTCTTCTTCTAAAGCATCTAACCACAGCTAACCGCCTCTGTTTACCACCGGACTCCTGTCCATCAGAAGGACTGGGTTAAGTGGTATTTGACTTGATCAGAAGGACTGGGGTTAAGTGGTATTTGACTCGTGGTATGACTAACGATATACTTTTTAGTCATGTTCTGTTGGTTTCCGAGCCCTTACCTTGTGACTCCGCCGTAATGAGTCAAATGACTGTACTAAAAGCTATTCTCCTAGAACTTGAGGAGCAAATAGCAACCATGATCGCAGGTAAAAATGGATTACAGATTATACACTGCTATAGTAAATTCAACAACAAAAAATCTGTAATTTGGGACATATATTACGGCTGGTTTGGTAATAATCTGCTAACGCATTGTTTTGATTGTTCCGTTCCACCATTAATTCAGAATCATACAATTTATCTGTAGTTTTGTCTTTAAATCATCACCCCAAAATAAAATGATAGCAGAGAATAGTAAAGTCATACGCAGGGAGAGTACACGGACCCAGATTAGGGGAGTTAGCGGCACTTCTGAAAAGTGAACCCAGCTGTAAAGTACCCGAGCCAATCTGTAATTACTACTCAAACAAGCACTCTTTTAAGTGCAGGCTTTGCCACTGAAAGCTGTTATAAAAAAAAGTGCAGCAGCATGCAGAAGTAGGAACACCGGTCCTTACCAGATAAATGCGTTGATCTCCACCACTCTCTCTCTCTCTCTCTCGCTCGCTCGCTCTTTCCTCCTTTAAATCCCTTGCCTTCTCGTGAAGGTTTGATTTAAGGCTCTTCTGTGAATAAAGTCATGACAAAATCCTTGGATATTTTTCTCTTGTCCCCCCCCCCCCCCCTCACTCTCTCTCTCTCCTCCTCACGATCTTCTGTCAGAGAGGTTTCCCCTGCAGGGGATGTTGTTTTGAAGCCTACCAATACGTGACGTGCTCATTCACCGGAGAATCAGCAGGTAGCCCGAACTCTAAAGTTCCTCTTCAGTAACCGTGTCCCTAATGAGCACAGTATGTATAGGTGTCCAAACTTTATCAAGGGTTTCCGCCGTTTAGTTCATTCATAGGCTACAGATGCTGACTTTGTTACCTTTTTGTTTGGAGTCCATTGATAAAAGCTGAACACCTGAACATGTTTCCTCCAGCTCTGTCATAGTCTTAACACCGACTCTGTCACCTCTACCACAGCAGCCCCTTAGTCTGTTTTTCTACAGAGCCCCCCTCCTTTTTGGCTTTTCTCTCTGTTTCTCTCTGTCTCTCTCTCTCTCTCTCTCTCTCTCACACTCTCACTCTCTTACTCTCTTTCTATTAGAGGTAAGGCAGTCTTTTCGTCTCGTAGTAATCAAGTCGTGAGCCGGGACCTCCCCTTTCCCCTCCCCTTAACACAAAGGAGATCATGTTCCATGAGACACAGGGACTCCAGTCCCCCCACCCAAACCCTTGTCCCCTGCAGCCCCCCAGAGCCGTCCCCCCCTAGCTCTCCAGCCCTCCTTTTTTCCTACCCCCCCCCTCCCATCGCGGCTGTTTGGGGAGTCAGCCAGCCACAGCCACCAGCTGCAACTGTTGCAGACTGAGGCCATAGGCTTCAGTGTGTGTTGAGCTCAGGCCTGTTCTTAAGCGGCGAAGGGGGAGAGTGTTACATTGATTTCACTCGTTTAACATGTCGTGATCCTTCCATAATTATTTTCTTTATCCCACATGTTGCACATTTTACCAGATGGCTAGATTAGCTATCGTTACATCTACTTATATAAGAGAAATTAAATATTTCTGGTAAAACAATTGAATTAAATAATGGAAATGCACAGGGTTTTTTTTATTTTCTTCTCCAGAATCCACAACATCGTAGTGCTTTATCACTACTGTCAAAGCCTTGAGGCATCAGCAAATGGACTTGTCACCACTTGTCACCATGCCAGATGGTGATGGTGTCGTCTCTATGGACATATCTGTACCTGACTCTTTGCGCTTTTAACATTTTTTTTTGGACTGGTTTAAATGGGGGCATGCCTAGCTGTTGACTGGTTTAAATGGGGGCATGCCTAGCTGTTGACTGGTTTAAATGGGGGCATGCCTAGCTGTTGACTGGTTTAAATGGGGGCATGCCTAGCTGTTGACTGGTTTAGATGGGGCATGCCTAGCTGTTGACTGGTTTAAATGGGGGCATGCCTAGCTGTTGACTGGTTTAAATGGGGGCATGCCTAGCTGTTGACTGGTTTAAATGGGGGCATGCCTAGCTGTTGACTGGTTTAAATGGGGCATGCCTAGCTATTGCCTGGTTTAAATGGGGGCATGCCTAGCTATTGACTGGTTTAAATGGGGGCATGCCTAGCTATTGACTGGTTTAAATGGGGGCATGCCTAGCTATTGACTGGTTTAAATGGGGGCATGCCTAGCTATTGACTGGTTTAAATGGGGGCATGCCTAGCTATTGACTGGTTTAAATGGGGGCATGCCTAGCTATTGACTGGTTTAAATGGGGGCATGCCTAGCTATTGACTGGTTTAAATTGGGGCATGCCTAGCTATTGACTGGTTTAAATTGGGGCATGCCTAGCTATTGACTGGTTTAAATGGGGGCATGCCTAGCTATTGACTGGTTTAAATGGGGGCATGCCTAGCTATTGACTGGTTTAAATGGGGGCATGCCTAGCTATTGACTGGTTTAAATGGGGGCATGCCTAGCTATTGACTGGTTTAAATGGGGGCATGCCTAGCTATTGACTGGTTTAAATGGGGGCATGCCTAGCTATTGACTGGTTTAAATGGGGGCATGCCTAGCTATTGACTGGTTTAAATGGGGGCATGCCTAGCTATTGACTGGTTTAAATGGGGGCATGCCTAGCTATTGACTGGTTTAAATGGGGGCATGCCTAGCTATTGACTGGTTTAAATGGGGCATGCCTAGCTATTGACTGGTTTAAATGGGGGCATGCCTAGCTGTTGACTGGTTTAAATGGGGCATTTTCCTAGTTCCTCAGTGCTATCGCTCCACTCATGAATCTAACTTTGATTCTTTCAAAGCCATTGACTTCTGAAGTCTTCAAATTATAGTTACGTGTTACTCTAAACCCTTAATTGATGGTCTTAAGGCTGACTATGGTAAATGAAACAGTCTTGTGGAAAAGTAGAACCAGGATTGTGGGAGTCCTTCACCAAGAGCACATCTCTGCTGATACATGGTCTAGCAGTTTAGACTTAGCCAGTGAGGGTTGCCTATTCAATTCCTTCTATATGGTAGAGAGGTCTATGTTGCTGTGCTGCAAAGTAAAGAATATCCTCACTTCGCCCAGCTGTGTGACGACATAAAGCCTAAGGCATTAGCCTCTTTATAATGGTCTCTATTAAAGAAATAAATAGTAATGGTGGTATTGATAACGGTCCACGATGATGGCAGTAATATATTATATTTACTAATGGGCTTGACAAGTCTGACTCACTCCATCCCAATCCCTCCCCATACTTCCGTGCTGAAGGCAAGCCCCAGCTTGTGCCGACACACTCGGGCCTCCGTCATCTCTCTATTCATCCGTGTAGACTGCTGCCTGACAGCGAGGATGATTGATGGGGAGCTACAGGTGAGTTAAGCTGGTAGAGGGTAGCGACCCCCTCCCACCAGTCCCCACCAGTCCTGCTTGCTCCACTGCTTGCTAGTGGGGGTAGAGGGTAGCGCCCCCCTCCCGCCAGTCCTGGAACACTGCTAGCTAGTGGGGGTAGAGGGTAGCGACCCCTCCCACCAGTCCTGGAACACTGCTTGCTAGTGGGGGTAGAGGGTAGCGGCACCCCCCCCCCTCACCAGTCCTGGAGCACTGCTAGCTAGTGGGGGTAGAGGGTAGAAACCCCCTCCCACCAGTCTTGGAACACTGCTTGCTAGTGGGGGTAGAGGGTAGCGACCCCCTCCCGCCAGCCCCCACCAGTCCTGAGACACTGGATGAGAAGGGCACTGGTTATTTAAGAAAAAAGATTGTCCTTTATCACTGTGACACTATGAGAGAAGGTGGCACCGGTTTCAGGTATTACCAGGTTCATGGACTTAAGCCCATAATACAGATGCCAGGTTCGCCTTCCCCTGTGACTGTCACGGAATTTGTCAGTAAAATGACCACGGTCACCGCTATAATCGTTTGAATAGGAAAACAACTCATTAGAAGAAAAAAAAGTACATTTTCTCCTCTTCTCCGCTCCTGACTGCATGCGCTGCTGAAGGGAGGGAGGGAGGGATGTTTCCTAGACGACCAGACTTGTTTACTACAACACCTTGCTGAAACAAGGAGTAACAAAGTTTCATTACGTTGTAAAGAGTCCGTGTTACTGCGGAAGCGGTCTCAACCGCACGTCATCTTTCTGAATGCCCGGTCTTCCCGTATTGTCAGATGTTCACAAAATTCTAAAACGGACTAGTTTTTTTTTTTTTTTTTTTTTTTTTTTCCATCCTTCCTTATATCGGCTGTTAGATGTGAACCAGGATTACTTTTACTTTGCTGCTTTTGGGTAAAGTTTGTTGACATGCATTTGAAGTTGCTAAAAAAAAAAAACGTTAAATTAAAACGTTTATTTTTGACTGTCTTCGTCCATAGTTGTCGGTAACATGATTATACAATTACTGTGCCAACCCTAAATATCTTGTCTGCCGAGGGAGAATGCCTGACCTCTGTGGACTGTTTCAACCCACTTGTCTCTGTATCTTCACCAAATCACTGACCCAATCAAACTACCTCCGTGATCAAATTCAAAGTGACTTGTTTGTTACCAGCATGTCTCATTGGAATTCAGGTTTCTCAATTGACTTCACTCAGACCTTAATGAAACTGTTCCCAGCTGGCTGTGTGTGTGTGTGTGGTCTGTTTGTTCCCAAACTGCTTTGCCTTGATGATTCATGAGGGCTAACAATGCTGTAACCTTTGGGCTGAAAAGAGACCGGCCCTTTTGAAGAAGAACAAGAAGGGGGGGGGGATCTTCCACTGAAAGGCAGCATTGCACAGGCCTACTGGAGCTACCCCTTTTTGAAGTCACATCCATGCAGCACGGACCAGCCAGCCAGCCAGCCATGCAGGACAGACCAGCCAGCCAGCCAGCCATGCAGGACAGACCAGCCAGCCAGCCAGCCATGCAGGATAGACCAGCCAGCCAGCCAGCCATGCAGGACAGACCAGCCAGCCATGCAGGACAGACCAGCCAGCCAGCCAGCCATGCAGGACAGACCAGCCAGCCAGCCAGCCATGCAGGACAGACCAGCCAGCCAGCCAGCCATGCAGGACAGACCAGCCAGCCAGCCAGCCATGCAGGACAGACCAGCCAGCCATGCAGGACAGACCAGCCAGCCAGCCATGCAGGACAGACCAGCCAGCCAGCCAGCCAGCCATGCAGGACAGACCAGCCAGCCAGCCAGCCAGCCAGCCATGCAGGACCAAAACCAGCCAGCCAGGCAGCCATGCAGGACAGACAAGCCAGCCAGCCAGCCATGCAGGACAGACCAGCCAGCCAGCCATGCAGGACAGACCAGCCAGCCAGCCATGCAGGACAGACCAGCCAGCCATGCAGAATGGACCACCCACCCATAGCAGGCTTTCCTCTTATTAGAATTGGCCAACAATGGACCGTCACGCATTATTTGCTTAAGTAAAGCTATTATGTCATTGTCAATTATTTGGATGACTTTTGGGAAGGCAATACATTTTGACTAAAGCCTCTGAGTTGCCAGCCGTTGTGGCAACTTTTCATGGGCCTCTTGTTTTACTGAACATATATTGTCAATGTGATAGGTGTTTAGCAGCAGAAATCTGCCTCACGCACTGAACAGGAAAAAAAAAAGCCAGAGAGATTTTAGATTGAGAGGTGTACTCCTGTGAAAAAGCCAGAGAGATTTCAGATTGAGAGGTGTGATCCTGTGAAAAAGCCAGAGAGATTTCAGATTGAGAGGTGTGATCCTGTGAAAAAGCCAGAGAGATTTCAGATTGAGAGGTGTGATCCTGTGAAAAAAAACAGAGATTTCAGATTGAGAGGTGTGATCCTGTGAAAAAGCCAGAGAGATTTCAGATTGAGAGGAGTAATCCTGTGAAAAAGCCAGAGAGATGTCAGATGGAGAGGAGTAATCCTGTGAAAAAAAACAGATTTCAGATTGAGAGGTGTGATCCTGTGAAAAAGCCAGAGAGATTTCAGATGGAGAGGAGTAATCCTGTGAAAAAGCCAGAGAGATTTCAGATGGAGAGGAGTAATCCTGTGAAAAAGCCAGAGAGATTTCAGATGGAGAGGAGTAATCCTGTGAAAAAAACAGATTTCAGATTGAGAGGTGTGATCCTGTGAAAGCCATTCTACAAACCTCAGGGACGCTGTTCATCATCATAATGGGCCGAGGATAAACGCATGTGTTTTCCCCCAGGATGAGTTTGGACCAAGCTGCTGTAAAATCTGAGGTAAACTATTCTGACACATCCCAGAAGATTGCTTGCACCACATGTCCGTACAACACTCACTGAAAGTCACTTTCAAGTGACTCAAGATTATTATTATTTTTTTTACATTTGAGCAGACAATTGGATCAGTATGGAGAGAAAAAAAGGCCTCTTGTTTTGGTGCCCACCACATTTTTATGGAACTATTTCTGAGAGATTACATCACTCTGGAGCTAAAGATGACGTATTCAGTCTATGGATGTTTGGAAATCAAACTTGGAGCGTATGCCCTGTGTTATTAAAACGCCGGTTGTAAAAAATAAACAAAAAAAAAGAGATGAAGGACTGATTTACAGTAAATCCAGAAACTTGTTAGAAATATCAAACTGGCTGCATCCTTAATGCGCGTCATAAAAGCGCAGCTTAACCGAAGCGGTATGCTTTCAGAGCCTGATTTCTTTATGCCTGTCTAGGCCAATAGGGACTGTGGAACAGTAGCCATACAGAAGGAGTGTTTGTTGTGAAAAAGACATATGGAGGGAGGGGAGGAAGGGGGGGGAGGGGGGGTTCATGGACTAGGTCAGGAGGACCTTTCCACCCTTTGTTTTCCTTTTTGGAATCCAGCCAGTGTGTGTCTCTGCCGGGACACCTGGGAATCCAGCCAGTGTGTGTCTCTGCCGGGACACCTGGGAATCCAGCCAGTGTGTGTCTCTGCCGGGACACCTGGGAATCCAGCCAGTGTGTGTCTCTGCCGGCTCACCTGGGAATCCAGCCAGTGTGTGTCTCTGCCGGCTCACCTGGGAATCCAGCCAGTGTGTGTCTCTGCCGGCTCACCTGGGAATCCAGCCAGTGTGTGTCTGCCGGCTCACCTGGGAATCCAGCCAGTGTGTGTCTCTGCCGGGACACCTGGGAATCCAGCCAGTGTGTGTCTCTGCCGGGACACCTGGGAATCCAGCCAGTGTGTGTCTCTGCCGGGACACCTGGGAATCCAGCCAGTGTGTGTCTCTGCCGGGACACCGGGGAATCCAGCCAGTGTGTGTCTGCCGGGACACCTGGGAATCCAGCCAGTGTGTGTGTCTGCCGGGACACCTGGGAATCCAGCCAGTGTGTCTCTCTGCCGGGACACCTGGGAATCCAGCCAGTGTGTGTCTCTGCCGGGACACCTGGGAATCCAGCCAGTGTGTGTCTCTGCCGGGACACCTGGGAATCCAGCCAGTGTGTGTCTCTGCCGGGACACCTGGGAATCCAGCCAGTGTGTGTCTCTGCCGGGACACCTGGGAATCCAGCCAGTGTGTGTCTCTGCCGGGACACCTGGGAATCCAGCCAGTGTGTGTCTCTGCCGGGACACCTGGGAATCCAGCCAGTGTGTGTCTCTGCCGGGACACCTGGGAATCCAGCCAGTGTGTCTCTGCCGGGACACCTGGGAATCCAGCCAGTGTGTGTCTCTGCCGGCTCACCTGGGAATCCAGCCAGTGTGTGTCTCTGCCGGGACACCTGGGAATCCAGCCAGTGTGTGTCTCTGCCGGGACACCTGGGAATCCAGCCAGTGTGTGTCTCTGCCGGCTCACCTGGGTATCCAGCCAGTGTGTCTCTGCCGGGACACCGGGGAATCCAGCCAGTGTGTGTCTGCCGGGACACCTGGGAATCCAGCCAGTGTGTGTGTCTGCCGGGACACCTGGGAATCCAGCCAGTGTGTGTCTCTGCCGGGACACCTGGGAATCCAGCCAGTGTGTGTCTCTGCCGGGACACCTGGGAATCCAGCCAGTGTGTGTCTCTGCCGGGACACCTGGGAATCCAGCCAGTGTGTGTCTCTGCCGGGACACCTGGGAATCCAGCCAGTGTGTGTCTCTGCCGGGACACCTGGGAATCCAGCCAGTGTGTGTCTCTGCCGGGACACCTGGGAATCCAGCCAGTGTGTGTCTCTGCCGGGACACCTGGGAATCCAGCCAGTGTGTGTCTCTGCCGGGACACCTGGGAATCCAGCCAGTGTGTGTCTCTGCCGGGACACCTGGGAATCCAGCCAGTGTGTGTCTCTGCCGGGACACCTGGGAATCCAGCCAGTGTGTGTCTCTGCCGGGACACCTGGGAATCCAGCCAGTGTGTGTCTCTGCCGGCTCACCTGGGAATCCAGCCAGTGTGTCTCTGCCGGCTCACCTGGGAATCCAGCCAGTGTGTGTCTCTGCCGGCTCACCTGGGAATCCAGCCAGTGTGTGTCTCTGCCGGGACACCTGGGAATCCAGCCAGTGTGTGTCTCTGCCGGCTCACCTGGGAATCCAGCCAGTGTGTGTCTCTGCCGGCTCACCTGGGAATCCAGCCAGTGTGTGTCTCTGCCGGCTCACCTGGGAATCCAGCCAGTGTGTGTCTCTGCCGGGACACCTGGGAATCCAGCCAGTGTGTGTCTCTGCCGGCTCACCTGGGAATCCAGCCAGTGTGTGTCTCTGCCGGCTCACCTGGGAATCCAGCCAGTGTGTGTCTCTGCCGGCTCACCTGGGAATCCAGCCAGTGTGTGTCTCTGCCGGCTCACCTGGGAATCCAGCCAGTGTGTGTCTCTGCCGGGACACCTGGGAATCCAGCCAGTGTGTGTCTCTGCCGGCTCACCTGGGAATCCAGCCAGTGTGTGTCTCTGCCGGCTCACCTGGGAATCCAGCCAGTGTGTGTCTCTGCCGGGACACCTGGGAATCCAGCCAGTGTGTGTCTCTGCCGGGACACCTGGGAATCCAGCCAGTGTGTGTCTCTGCCGGCTCACCTGGGAATCCAGCCAGTGTGTGTCTCTGCCGGCTCACCTGGGAATCCAGCCAGTGTGTGTCTCTGCCGGCTCACCTGGGAATCCAGCCAGTGTGTGTCTCTGCCGGGACACCTGGGAATCCAGCCAGTGTGTGTCTCTGCCGGGACACCTGGGAATCCAGCCAGTGTGTGTCTCTGCCGGCTCACCTGGGAATCCAGCCAGTGTGTGTCTCTGCCGGCTCACCTGGGAATCCAGCCAGTGTGTGTCTCTGCCGGGACACCTGGGAATCCAGCCAGTGTGTGTCTCTGCCGGGACACCTGGGAATCCAGCCAGTGTGTGTCTCTGCCGGCTCACCTGGGAATCCAGCCAGTGTGTGTCTCTGCCGGCTCACCTGGGAATCCAGCCAGTGTGTGTCTCTGCCGGCTCACCTGGGAATCCAGCCAGTGTGTGTCTCTGCCGGGACACCTGGGAATCCAGCCAGTGTGTGTCTCTGCCGGGACACCTGGGAATCCAGCCAGTGTGTGTCTCTGCCGGCTCACCTGGGAATCCAGCCAGTGTGTGTCTCTGCCGGCTCACCTGGGAATCCAGCCAGTGTGTGTCTCTGCCGGGACACCTGGGAATCCAGCCAGTGTGTGTCTCTGCCGGGACACCTGGGAATCCAGCCAGTGTGTGTCTCTGCCGGGACACCTGGGAATCCAGCCAGTGTGTGTCTCTGCCGGGACACCTGGGAATCCAGCCAGTGTGTGTCTCTGCCGGGACACCTGGGAATCCAGCCAGTGTGTGTCTCTGCCGGGACACCTGGGAATCCAGCCAGTGTGTGTCTCTGCCGGGACACCTGGGAATCCAGCCAGTGTGTGTCTCTGCCGGGACACCTGGGAATCCAGCCAGTGTGTGTCTCTGCCGGCTCACCTGGGAATCCAGCCAGTGTGTGTCTCTGCCGGGACACCTGGGAATCCAGCCAGTGTGTGTCTCTGCCGGGACACCTGGGAATCCAGCCAGTGTGTGTCTCTGCCGGGACACCTGGGAATCCAGCCAGTGTGTGTCTCTGCCGGGACACCTGGGAATCCAGCCAGTGTGTGTCTCTGCCGGGACACCTGGGAATCCAGCCAGTGTGTGTCTCTGCCGGGACACCTGGGAATCCAGCCAGTGTGTGTCTCTGCCGGGACACCTGGGAATCCAGCCAGTGTGTGTCTCTGCCGGGACACCTGGGAATCCAGCCAGTGTGTGTCTCTGCCGGGACACCTGGGAATCCAGCCAGTGTGTGTCTCTGCCGGGACACCTGGGAATCCAGCCAGTGTGTGTCTCTGCCGGGACACCTGGGAATCCAGCCAGTGTGTGTCTCTGCCGGGACACCTGGGAATCCAGCCAGTGTGTGTCTCTGCCGGCTCACCTGGGAATCCAGCCAGTGTGTGTCTCTGCCGGCTCCAGCCAGTGTGGAATCCAGCCAGTGTGTGTCTCTGCCGGCTCACCTGGGAATGTGTGTCTCTGCCGGCTCACCTGGGAATCCAGCCAGTGTGTGTCTCTGCCGGCTCACCTGGGAATCCAGCCAGTGTGTGTCTCTGCCGGGACACCTGGGAATCCAGCCAGTGTGTGTCTCTGCCGGCTCACCTGGGAATCCAGCCAGTGTGTGTCTCTGCCGGGACACCTGGGAATCCAGCCAGTGTGTGTCTCTGCCGGGACACCTGGGAATCCAGCCAGTGTGTGTCTCTGCCGGCTCACCTGGGAATCCAGCCAGTGTGTGTCTCTGCCGGCTCACCTGGGAATCCAGCCAGTGTGTGTCTCTATCGGCTCACCTGGGAATCCAGCCAGTGTGTCTCTGCCGGCACACCTGGGAATCCAGCCAGTGTGTGTCTCTGCCGGCTCACCTGGGAATCCAGCCAGTGTGTGTCTCTGCCGGCTCACCTGGGAATCCAGCCAGTGTGTGTCTCTGCCGGGACACCTGGGAATCCAGCCAGTGTGTGTCTCTGCCGGGACACCTGGGAATCCAGCCAGTGTGTGTCTCTGCCGGCTCACCTGGGAATCCAGCCAGTGTGTGTCTCTGCCGGCTCACCTGGGAATCCAGCCAGTGTGTGTCTCTGCCGGCTCGGGAATCCAGCCAGTGTGTGTCTCACCTGGGAATCCAGCCAGTGTGTGTCTCTGCCGGGACACCTGGGAATCTAGCCAGTGTGTGTCTCTGCCGGGACACCTGGGAATCCAGCCAGTGTGTGTCTCTGCCGGCTCACCTGGGAATCCAGCCAGTGTGTGTCTCTGCCGGCTCACCTGGGAATCCAGCCAGTGTGTGTCTCTGCCGGGACACCTGGGAATCCAGCCAGTGTGTGTCTCTGCCGGGACACCTGGGAATCCAGCCAGTGTGTGTCTCTGCCGGCTCACCTGGGAATCCAGCCAGTGTGTGTCTCTGCCGGCTCACCTGGGAATCCAGCCAGTGTGTGTCTCTGCCGGCTCACCTGGGAATCCAGCCAGTGTGTGTCTCTGCCGGGACACCTGGGAATCTAGCCAGTGTGTGTCTCTGCCGGGACACCTGGGAATCCAGCCAGTGTGTGTCTCTGCCGGCTCACCTGGGAATCCAGCCAGTGTGTGTCTCTGCCGGCTCACCTGGGAATCCAGCCAGTGTGTGTCTCTGCCGGGACACCTGGGAATCCAGCCAGTGTGTGTCTCTGCCGGGACACCTGGGAATCCAGCCAGTGTGTGTCTCTGCCGGCTCACCTGGGAATCCAGCCAGTGTGTGTCTCTGCCGGCTCACCTGGGAATCCAGCCAGTGTGTGTCTCTGCCGGCTCACCTGGGAATCCAGCCAGTGTGTGTCTCTGCCGGGACACCTGGGAATCCAGCCAGTGTGTGTCTCTGCCGGCTCACCTGGGAATCCAGCCAGTGTGTGTCTCTGCCGGCTCACCTGGGAATCCAGCCAGTGTGTGTCTCTGCCGGGACACCTGGGAATCCAGCCAGTGTGTGTCTCTGCCGGCTCACCTGGGAATCCAGCCAGTGTGTGTCTCTGCCGGCTCACTTGGGAATCCAGCCAGTGTGTGTCTCTGCCGGCTCACCTGGGAATCCAGCCAGTGTGTGTCTCTGCCGGGACACCTGGGAATCCAGCCAGTGTGTGTCTCTGCCGGCTCACCTGGGAATCCAGCCAGTGTGTGTCTCTGCCGGCTCACCTGGGAATCCAGCCAGTGTGTGTCTCTGCCGGGACACCTGGGAATCCAGCCAGTGTGTGTCTCTGCCGGGACACCTGGGAATCCAGCCAGTGTGTGTCTCTGCCGGCTCACCTGGGAATCCAGCCAGTGTGTGTCTCTGCCGGCTCACCTGGGAATCCAGCCAGTGTGTGTCTCTGCCGGCTCACCTGGGAATCCAGCCAGTGTGTGTCTCTGCCGGGACACCTGAGAATCCAGCCAGTGTGTGTCTCTGCCGGCTCACCTGGGAATCCAGCCAGTGTGTGTCTCTGCCGGCTCACCTGGGAATCCAGCCAGTGTGTGTCTCTGCCGGCTCACCTGGGAATCCAGCCAGTGTGTGTCTCTGCCGGGACACCTGGGAATCCAGCCAGTGTGTGTCTCTGCCGGCTCACCTGGGAATCCAGCCAGTGTGTGTCTCTGCCGGCTCACCTGGGAATCCAGCCAGTGTGTGTCTCTGCCGGGACACCTGGGAATCCAGCCAGTGTGTGTCTCTGCCGGGACACCTGGGAATCCAGCCAGTGTGTGTCTCTGCCGGCTCACCTGGGAATCCAGCCAGTGTGTGTCTCTGCCGGCTCACCTGGGAATCCAGCCAGTGTGTGTCTCTGCCGGGACACCTGGGAATCCAGCCAGTGTGTGTCTCTGCCGGGACACCTGGGAATCCAGCCATTGTGTGTCTCTGCCGGCTCACCTGGGAATCCAGCCAGTGTGTGTCTCTGCCGGCTCACCTGGGAATCCAGCCAGTGTGTGTCTCTGCCGGCTCACCTGGGAATCCAGCCAGTGTGTGTCTCTGCCGGGACACCTGAGAATCCAGCCAGTGTGTGTCTCTGCCGGCTCACCTGGGAATCCAGCCAGTGTGTGTCTCTGCCGGCTCACCTGGGAATCCAGCCAGTGTGTGTCTCTGCCGGCTCACCTGGGAATCCAGCCAGTGTGTGTCTCTGCCGGGACACCTGGGAATCCAGCCAGTGTGTGTCTCTGCCGGCTCACCTGGGAATCCAGCCAGTGTGTGTCTCTGCCGGCTCACCTGGGAATCCAGCCAGTGTATGTCTCTGCCGGGACACCTGGGAATCCAGCCAGTGTGTGTCTCTGCCGGGACACCTGGGAATCCAGCCAGTGTGTGTCTCTGCCGGGACACCTGGGAATCCAGCCAGTGTGTGTCTCTGCCGGGACACCTGGGAATCCAGCCAGTGTGTGTGTCTGCCGGCTCACCTGGGAATCCAGCCAGTGTGTGTCTCTGCCGGCTCCCCTGGGAATCCAGCCAGTGTGTGTCTCTGCCGGGACACCTGGGAATCCAGCCAGTGTGTGTCTCTGCCGGCTCACCTGGGAATCCAGCCAGTGTGTGTCTCTGCCGACTCACCTGGGACTACTAGTTCAGTGAAGTGTTTGTTCGCTTTTTTTTTTTGCTTTTTAGAATCGTCCTACACCGCAGTGTGCATGATGATGAAAACATCTGTAGAAGGGAGAGGATTAATGAAACTAGCAGGAAGGCTTTCTTTTTCCTCCAGTTTTAAACTTTGACCTTGACCTTCCACAGGGTAGAGTTTACATGTTGAAAATCGTTAAATTAACATGGCGTCTCTCACCTGTCTGAGAGCCGTTAGGCCAACAAAAGCAAAGGGAGGATGTCTGTTTACCCGTTCAACCAAAATGAGCTGAGTCGCTCATGCTATCGCTTTTACAAGGTGACCCTCACATAGCAAAATTGTGATCATAGAAAACACTTACCTCATCCCCACGTCATTTTGGGTTGGTGCCCACTTCTGCACCCTAGTGTCTAATCCGCATTCTCTCCCTGTGTGTTTTTCCCCTTTCTGTCCCAGGATGTTACTGTTTTTATTGCCTTTCTGTCCCAGGATGTTACTGTTTTTTCCCCTTTCTGTCCAAGGATGTTACTGAGTGTTCCCCCCATTTCTGTCCCAGGATGTTACTGTTTTTTTCCCTTTCTGTCCCAGGTTGTTACTGTTTTTTCCCCTTTCTGTCCCAGGATGTTACTGAGTTTTCCCCCCATTTCTGTCCCAGGATGTTACTGTTTTTTTCCCCTTTCTCTCCAAGGATGTTACTGTGTTCCCCCCCCCCCCCCTTTCTGTCCCAGTATGTTACTGTGTTTCCCCCCCCTTTCAGTCCCAGGATGTTACTGTTTTCTTCCCCTTTCTGTCCCAGGATGTTACTGTGTTTCCCCCCCCTTTCAGTCCCAGGATGTTACTGTTTTCTTCCCCTTTCTGTCCCAGGATGTTACTATGTTCCCCCCCTTTCTGTCCCAGGATCTTCCTATGTTCCCCCCCCCCTTTCTCTCCAAGGATGTTCCTATGTTCCCCCCATCTTTCTGTCCCAGGATGTTCCTATGTTCACCCCCCCTTTCTGTCCCAGGATGTTCCTATGTTCACCCCCCCTTTCTGTCCCAGGATGTTACTTGGAACAAAGGAATATGACTCACTATTTCGAGCTCTGTTCCTCTGGCCATGTGTTGACAGCTGTTGGCTGTTGTGTACTTCATTATAATACACGTTACAGGTTTATTTCATTTTAGTTTGTTCTATTGGCAGTGCTTTAATGTGTAAGATTCTACATCTTTTGCCTAAATCAAATGGCACTATATATATTCTTAGCAGGCAGTCGTCTCAGTCATCAGCTAGCCTGTCTGTTGTGGCTGTATATGAATTGCTTACAGAGGTTTAAGTAGTTAATAGCGGAGTGCTCCAGACTAGGTCACTTAGGGTGTGAGAATCTAAACATTTTTCAAGTGTTAACGAAATAATATCGAACCCCTCTACTTTGAATGGGATTTGACACAGCTGTCCCTTGGCTCTTTCTGTTAATCCACACGAGCCTTTGAGGAAGTGGTTTGTCATCAAACACAGTTCCTGTCAGCTATGGGGAGAACATAATAATTACTCTCTAAAAAAAAAACGTCAAAGAACCATGCCAGTATTTGACGCAGTTTAGCAAGCTGGACGGTGGCCCCACCCTTTGGCCCGACACACAGAGTGGAGAGACATGGTGTGGATGAGCTTCTTGTTTCATTGGTGCCCTGTAAGCTTTTTGAATAGGGATTACAAATACCTCCACGTGTTACCTTGGGGCCTCACCATGACCCTTGTAAAAAAATGAAATAAAAATAAAAAACCCAAGGTAGGTCAACGGGAGCAGAACATTCAAACGTCAATAAAGCTGAATCCGCCCCCACCCCCAGTTACAGGATAGGTTACCCTGGGTTTTCAAACGTCTCCCACCGGGTTTGTGGTGAGGACCACTACCAGATGTGTGAGACCAGTTGGAGGTCACCGTTGTTCCCCTGTGACCTCTACTTCCTGACCCTAGAAGGTGAACCCCTGATGCGAAGCACACTGACCATGTTGTTTTCGAGGTCTTCTGCTTTCCATTTAAAAGTCTAAATATGCGAGAGCTTGCTTCGTAATGAGAGCTGCAGTCGGCCAACAAGGGAACTCCAGGACATGTCTCCCGTTACTGTGACACGTTCATATTGAAAGTGGAGGGTATGTTGTCAGACAATGCAGTAGATGGATTGGATAGTGTTGAAATTACATGCATCTGGGCGTTGAAAAAGTTCCCATCTATAAAACAAGTAAACTAATTCAACCACCACTCCCCAAAAAGAATGTAATTTTCCCCTACTGTAACAGTGGAAGAAAGTGCCTTTCTCTACAGACTTTGGACCAAGCTGTGGGGAACCAGTATTTGTTTTAATGTGCAAATCCAGTCATTAATACCACATGCATTTGGCTCAAGTGATTCATTTTAATATGGTGTTTTGTCAAGTAAGCTTAGGGCTATTTCAACTGGAAAGAAGTCCTCTAGCTCTTTACAGAACATACTGATATGGATGCAATGCATTTCAAAGAAGAGAAGAAGGCCATAAATGTGAACAGAGCTGGATGTTCCATGCTGTGGATCATTTGAATTATTATCCAAACGTTGATTTAACACTTTGACTGGCCTGTATCAGCTGTTTAAGGTTGACAATTTAGGCTACTTGCTGGCACCCTGGTCAACCCCTAAGGAGGTATTTGATCTTTCTCGCTCTCTCGCTCTCTCTCTCGCTCTCTCTCGCTCTCTCTCTCGCTCTCTCTCTCGCGCTCTTTCCCTCCCTCACCTAGATTTGACAGGGGGAGTCATGTGTGTGTGTAGAGTTGGCAGGATCTGTCAGCTGAAGTGCTCACCGTCTTAACTTGCACTTTACGGTGTATTCAGACCCCTGGACTTTTCCCACATGATCTGTTACAGCCTTATTCTAAAATTGCTGAGGATGTTTAAGAAAAAAAGAAAAAAAAATGTAATCAATCAACACACAATACCCCATAATGACAAAGCAAAAACAGGTTTTGGGATTATTACTTTATTTTTTGTGCAAATGTATAAAAATTAAAAACTCACAGGACCAGATTGATGTTGAAGCCTGTCTGTTGGTTAGTTGTCTTGATCTGGGTCCATGCAACTCTTTCCATTTGTTTTAAAGAAATGTTCCAGTGGAGAAGTGATTTGTGATCTCAAGACAAAAAAGGAAATCCAAGGGGAAGGTTGACTGTCACAGTTGTGAGTTCGGGAAACAGGTGCCTCTTCTAAGAAGCCGGACTGATTTCCTTAGCGCTACTTCAAAGTGCACACGACCCCCATCCATCTCACGGTTAAGACTGTAAAGATATTTCAATACCCTGAACCCAGTTCAATCACTTCTACAAATCAAAGCTTATTGATCACGTGCACAGGATACGTTTGAAAACAGTACGGGGAAATACTTACTTGCAAGCTCTCCTCGATGCAGTAATACTAAGTCATAAAATAAAACACACAAAGAGTATGCATAAGAATAAAATAAATACAATATGTACTTTATTTCTTGTGTGTATTTATTTGACGACTTAGTATTGCTGCATTGTTGAGGAGAGCTTGCAAGTAAGCATTTCACTGTACTGTTTACACCTTTTACCACTGAGTCCATGGTGCCTCTGCAAAAGACTATTGAGATTCTGGGAGAGGAAAGTCAAAACATGGAGAACACTTTGATGCTTACCAGACTGCAAATACACCTCCTAAACTGGTTTAAACCACAGGCAAATACACCTCCTAAACTGGTTTAAACCACAGGCAAATACACCTCCTAAACTGGTTTAAACCACAGGCAAATACACCTCCTAAACTGGTTTAAACCACAGGCAAATACACCTCCTAAACTGGTTTAAACCACAGGCAAATACACCTCCTAAACTGGTTTAAACCACAGTCAAATACACCTCCTAAACTGGTTTAAACCACAGGCAAATACACCTCCTAAATAGCCCGATATCTATCAGTGTTTTAAAATAGCAATAGATCCTCTATCCCAATATATTTCATAACCTTTTCCACCTCATGGTAATGCTACACGGGCGCACAGAGTCTAGTTTCGATGACTTAACACAGTAAACGGCAGCTGATGAATGTGTTGCCAGCCTCTCCTATGTAACAAAGGTCAAAGCAACAGTGTTCAACAGCAATGGTGTTTGTTTTGCAATGGAAAATTAAAATGACTTATAAGTCCAAGTACCCATAAAACTTCAATTAATAGCCCGGGGGTTTATTTGCTTCAATCAATGAACAGAAATCAAATTTTATTTTTCAAAAAAATAGACAAGTAAAAAATAAAAGTAACAAGTAATTAAAGAGCAGTAAAATAACAGTAGTGAGGCTATATACAGATGGTACTGGTACAGAGTCAATGTGGAGGCTATATACAGATGGTACTGGTACAGAGTCAATGTGGAGGCTATATACAGATGGTACTGGTACAGAGTCAATGTGGAGACTATATACAGATGGTACTGGTGCAGAGTCAATGTGGAGGCTATATACAGATGGTACTGGTACAGAGTCAATGTGGAGGCTATATACAGATGGTACTGGTACAGAGTCAATGTGGAGGCTATATACAGATGGTACTGGTACAGAGTCAATGTGGAGGCTATATACAGATGGTACTGGTACAGAGTCAATGTGGAGGCTATATACAGATGGTACTGGTACAGAGTCAATGTGGAGACTATATACAGATGGTACTGGTACAGAGTCAATGTGGAGGCTATATACAGGGTGTACTGGTACAGAGTCAATGTGGAGGCTATATACAGATGGTACTGGTACAGAGTCAATGTGGAGGCTATATACAGATGGTACTGGTACAGAGTCAATGTGGAGGCTATATACAGATGGTACTGGTACAGAGTCAATGTGGAGGCTATATACAGGGTGTTACGGTACATAGTCAATGTGGAGGCTATATACAGGGTGTTACGGTACAGAGTCAATGTGGAGGCTATATACAGGGTGCTACGGTACATAGTCAATGTGGAGGCTATATACAGGGTGTACTGGTACAGAGTCAATGTGAAGGCTATATACAGGGGGTACCGGTACAGAGTCAATGTGCAGGCTATATACAGGGTGTACTGGTACAGAGTCAATGTGGAGGCTATATACAGGGGGTACCGGTACAGAGTCAATGTGGAGGCTATATACAGATGGTACTGGTACAGAGTCGATGTCTGGGGCTACCAGTTAGTCGAGGTAATTGAGGTAATATGTACATGTAGGTAGAGTTATTAAAGTGACTATGCATAGATAATAACAGAGTAGCAGCAGTGTAAAGTGGGGGGGGACAATGCAAATAGTCTTGAGTAGCCATTTAATTAGCTGTTCAGGAGTCTTTTGGCCTTGGTGTAGAAGCTGTTAAGAAGCCTTTTGGACCTAGACTTGGCACTCCGGTACCGCTTGCTGTGCGATAGCGGAGAGAACAGTCTATGACGCCAGGTGGCTGGAGTATTTTACAACTTTTATGGCCGTCTTCTGGCACCGCCAGGTATAGTCCTGGATGGTAGGAAGCTTGGCCCCAGTAATGTACTGGGCCGTACGCACTCGTATGCCTTGCGGTCGCAGGCCTAGCAGTTGCCATTACCAGGCAGTGATGCAACCAGTCAGGATGTTCTCGATGGTGCAACTGTAGAACTTTTAGAGATTGCATCATCTGTGGATCTATTGGAGCGGAATGCAAATTGGAGTGGGTCTAGGGTTTCTGGGATAATGGTGTTGATGTGAGCTATGACCCGCCTTTCAAAGCACTTCATGGCTACGGACCTGCGTGCTACGGATCAGTAGTCATTTAGGCAGGTTGCCTTAGTGTTCTCAGGCACAGGGACTGTGGTGGTCTGCTTGAAACATGTTGGTATTACAGACTCATCAATGCACTTATTGATAAAGCCAGTGACTGATGTGGTGTACTCCTCAATGCCATCGGAAGAATCCCAGAACATGTTCCAGTCTGTGCTAGCAAAACAGTCCTGTAGTTTAGCATCTGCTTCATCTGACCACTTTTGTCTTTACTGAGTCACTGGTGCTTCCTGCTTTAGTTTTTGCTTGTAAGCAGGAATCAGGAGGATAGAATTATGGTCGTATTTGCCAAATGGAGGGCGAGGTAGAGCTTTGTATGCGTCTCTGTGTGGGGAGTAAAGGTGGTCTAGACTTAGTTTTTTGTTTTCCCCCCTCTGGTTGCACATTTAACATGCTGGTAGAAATTAGGTGAACTGGATTTAAGTTTCCCTGCATTAATGTCCCTGGCCACTAGGAGCGCCGCCTCTGGATGAGCGTTTTCCTGTTTGCTTATTGTGTGCGGTCTTGGTGCCGGCATTAGTTTGTGGTGGTAAATAGACAGCTATAAAGAACAGAGTAAATCTCACTTGGTAAATAGTGTGGTCTACAGTTTATCATTAGATACTCTACCTCAGGCAAGCAAAACCTTGAGACTTCCTTAATATTATATTTTATTGCACCAGCTGTTTACAAATATGCATAGATCGCCACCTCTTGTCTATTGCAGAGTAAAAACCCGTCAGTGTGTTATTCATGTCGTCGTTCAGCAACGACTTGGTGAAATGTAAGATATTACGGTTTCATATGTCCCGTTGGTAGGATATACAGTTGAAGTTGGAAGTTTTACATGTCAAAATAATAGTCGAGATATTTCTGTATTTCTGTGTTCAGTATGAAGGAAGTTTTAGGTCGTTTCGCTAGCCAATGCTAACAAAGTGTTGGCGCAGTGACCTGCGTGTTCAGCTAGCATGTTGGGGGGGGGGAAACATGGTATCCACAATTTCATCTGTCTGGGGAAGTAGGTCATGGGCTTCATTCATTGCTAAATTTGCCATGGTCTCCCTTCCCTTCAAACACCCCCCCCCCTTTTCCCATATGATGTCCTGCGCTTTAACAGGTGACTGTTGCCATGGAGATGTTCCAAGTTCTCATGGTGTGTTTTTCCCTCCACAGCCAGTGGCTTTTATAGACAATGTGATACCATAGGCTCAATGTCTAGCAACCCATCAGGGTCTAGCAACCCATCAGGGCCTTGGAAGACTGTATTTTACAGGCATCCTTGTCTTCTGTTCTGGTCTGA